>NC_141153.1:45457500-45757500 GCF_053477565.2 Lygodium microphyllum | reverse complement strand
AATCTTGGAGGAAATAAGGTGCATCCTCACGGATTGCGAAAATTGTCCCTTTTGAACAAGACTTGTATCTCAGTTAAAATGCTAATATTAAGTTTACTTCCAAGGAACCTATCTGAAATTGCTTTAGTGTCAGTGCCATAAGATTATGTGAACAAACCCTGTTCCCTAAAAGGCTTAATTAAGGAGGATGATTTTATATGTCGCACATAAATGTGATAGGGGCTAATTAGATAACTAAAGTACGCCTATGGAGCAAAGCGGGTGGGCGGAACCCCGACGGGTCCACCCTATGGCAAGGTGGTCCCAGAGAACTGGGAGGCTTCTCACAAGGTTTTACCATCGTTCGACCTTTAGGCAGTGCGAGGTTAGAACCCAAATCATGCCATTTTAGGGGACCAGAATGGGACTATGCCCTACGGGCAGAGAGGTTGAGCGGCACATCCCTCTCTTTCCTCATTCTCCTTGAACCAAGTGGGGTATGGATCTACTTTGGATTGGGTAACTTTACGTAAAGTAGAATGTCCAGGACTTGACGCTAGAATGCTGTCAGGAGACCTTGACCACTAGGGACTCGAGCTTCAGGTTGATCCTAGTGGGTTCGACCGCGAACATTCTATTGCGAGGCAGACTCGGGAAACCCTAGGTGACAAAACCCATAACATTCCATGGGAATGCCGGGCAGCAACACTTAGATTCATTTCTCGATGGACTGCTAAAACGTGCTTGGACAGCCAATAGGCGGACGTGTTAGAAAACTTAATTTATATACATCCTATATGGTATGTACAAACAAATAGATCAGAATTTCAAATTTTATGAGTAATTAATCAACATCAAAACCCCTCTTCCCCCCTAGCATTTAGGTTATGCATCGTTGATAGGTATAAAGATAATTTTTTAAATGCATTCTTCTTGTAAAAGTGGTGACAACAGAATTTAACATGAAGGTAAGGCTCAATTGAGGCTTATATCTCATGCTCCAGTCATGCCATACATTCATGAACATAAAACATATTTTTTCTTAATTTTCTAATGTAAAAAATAAAATTTTCTATTTTCTCACTATTTTTTTATTTACTTAAATTAAAATTATGATATTTTTGATTTATGAGTTGGGATTGATCACAATCACTAAGCATTGATTTTATATTCATTTTCGCTCCATATGAACCCAAAATCACAACAAAATCCCCAAAATTTATCATTTCTATAAAAACCGCATAATTGTGGGTTTTGCATGTTTTTGTGTAAATTGTTAAACGACTCAATTTTTTGGTTTCTTCAAGATTTATGATAAATTTCAGCATTATCAATCAAAGGCATCCATTTACAAATAATTCCATCAAACATCTATCATGAAACAAATAAAATGATTGCTTACACATAGAAACCTGGTTTTGGAGGCGCATATTTAATGGTTGGGAGGCCACTGACGCTCGTTTTTGGCCGTTGACGCTCTTTCCAACTGTGATCTATGATCTCCTTTGCTTCGATTCCATTGTTCCATTAGTAGCTTGCATCCAACTCCTTTCCCTTCTTCCATAGAATCATGTGGTGAACAACCATCACAAGGAGAGAGAAGGGAGGAGAGAGAAAGACTGGTTTTTCAGCTTCTCCACTGGGTAGCCATTTCCTGATCAGAGACCGGTGATGAAAAGTGAAAAATTTTAGAAGATGATTTCCATGATGTGTTGTATGACTTCTTTGCAGGCTTCCAACCCCCCTCTCCACAAATCAACACCATGGAGCAACCATCTTTGGCTGTGTCATTTCAAGAACGCCCCTCCCCTCCCCATCATGAAATTTTTTGTGGACCATGGGCCCCCTAAGGCCCATGCCCAATTGTCTTGTCCATTTTGTTGGTCACTTTTGACCGATCACGTGCAATTCTTCCGTGCAGTGCCCGATTTCGAATCCGAAAAATCCTGCATGTCCGACTTGACATCCTGAACGACCGAGAAGCTCTCTCTCTTTAATTCGGCCATTGAAAAAAAATACTAAAAATCTGCAAGCACCGCAACGACCAAAGTTTCATTTTCATCTTCCTCGGTCTTTAGAAATTATCAAATCTTCATGTTCCGCTTTCGTCGGCTTTAAATTCTCGCATAAAATTTACATTAATCTGCTCTATTTCAGCACCTCATGGGTCTTTAAATGTTGCTCTCACAGCTCCTCCTAATGTTGATATGCCAATGGCTAGCCAAATGGTTTCACTAAATAATGGAGGCCAAATTATGAACCCTAATATCATGTGGTTAGACCAGTTGAATGGCAAGCAGATGATCATGATTATGAGTCTAATGCATCAAAATGTTCTTTGAAAGGTCAAGGACATGATGAAACATTATACGGATATGATAATAGAATAGTATAGGAAAATAGATGTAGATATTAATTTATTTAAATAATAGAAAAACTTGATTTAGGTCCATCAAGAGGGTGGTCCATCAAGATTTAGGTGTAAGTGGTGTGGTGATCAGTACTTTTTGAAAAACTACCCTAATGTCAAATGTAACATATGTGGGAAGTCTAGCCATCTTGCTTGTACTTCTTAGAGTAAGATCAGCTCTCTTCAGCAAGGGAGTAAGTAGCTAGGTCCAATTAATCATTGAGCGCAAGAGAATAACCTTCAATAGGATGAGGGACCAAATAAAATATTGCAAAGAGGAAAATATATCATAGGAGAATTGCCTAATGGTAGTGATGTCGGCCTTATTGAAGCTATACGTGTCAACACCATTGAGGCTTCCAATTTTTGAGCCATTACAAGAGGATAGAAGATTAAATAAGGCGATAGGGATAACGTAAAACTTGTTGAGGCAAGTCCTAAATAGAAGGATAAGAGGATGCAATTCCTTAATCTTGATGTGGAAGCTGGTCCTCACAAGTCTTCTGCAACCTTTCACAACAAGTGCACAATAATAAACCAAGCAACTATTTTTACTGATTGCGCAACAATACATATAATCTACAACCTGTTTGTAGATAAAACTTATGTTTACTTCCTAGGAAACACCTCAAAAATTGCACATTCAAAATTTGCAACTTGTGGATCCACTTTCGATTGATACAGTCAAAATTATAGTATACCCTAAAACTATGGTCTATAACCTTGCGGCTCTAAAACAAGGCCCGAAACAACCTCAAATGCCCAAAAAACACTGAGAAAGTCCTAAAGGTATTATCTACTAAATATACTATTCTCTACTTGCACAACAAGTCTCACATCAATTTGAGATTTTCACTTTGCCCTGCTTTCGATGCCTCCATAGGCACTATCCAAGAGAAAGAGTGGAAGAATAGGAGAGCTTCTTACCCATTACTTGCTTGCTCGAATCACATGGTGGGGGGACTTACTTTAAGCTGTTGCACCAACACACAATATGCACATAAGAGGAACCTCAATGGCACAAGAAGAGAGATGGAGGCCAAAAATGTTTTCTTTCTGGTTCTTTCTTCTTCTTCCATGCACAATACAATGTATACAAAGTATAGATAAGATATAACATAAAGAAAACCTACTAAGTCAAATTGTGCATAACTAACTATACTAATTGGCTAGCATTATAACTATGCTAGCTGTAGGTAGATGCAACAAACTAAATACAATAAGTGACAAGTTAGTGGCCATGTCAGGATCATAATGACCCCCAACGTGCTAAGTGTAAATGTGCAGACCCATCTAACTAGGTAGTCCATCATCAATGTCTGCACGTATTGAGCTTGACATGTCAACATCATCTCTAGTGCTGCATAGATAACCACTTGTACCTGCTTTCATTTCATCAAACCATTCGCCATGTGGTGTCATATGATTTGATGCTTCTGAATCAATATACCATATGTCATCTAATTTTTCTTGCTTAGTAGTCTTGTTTCGCACATATGTCATAGCAAATAACCTGCCACCACTCTCATGCTCAATATGATTGGACAAGGCATAGTATCCCTACTATCTGCCTCTTTGATTTGCTTGCTTCTTCCAACCCTCTTTAACAATGTGGCCATATTTTCCATAGTATTGACTGTCCTTGTTCTTGTTGGCATTATCATGAGTAGTCTGCAACTACTAGGATCCTCTACCTTTGGAATTAGATCTCCCCCTTTCTTAGGAGTATCCACCACCTCTATCATGATCTCCTTTTTGTTGATTTTTCATATTGAGAGACACATGTTGCTGAGTCCCTCTACCACATAAGGACTCTCTACCATGGCTACTATTGAGACCAAAAATGGGCCCGCTGACATTGGCTCTAAGGCTCTAACTGGGCCTCTATGCTTTTGAAGCTCATGAACAAGAAGCATGATGGATATTAAACAAGAAGCATGAGAGTTGAGACTAACCAAAATCTTGAGATGACAAAGAGACAAGAGTGAAAGCACAAGGTGAAATAGCATTGCATTGAAATGATAGTCAAGTACATAGATTTATAGTTCCATGATGGTAGCACTCTTCCTCACTATGCCCATGGGATTCAGGCACCTTTTCCTAGTTGCTTGCATTTCCCTTGCCCAAATGCTCCATACAAAGAGGCATACAAATGGGTGTGATTGCCTAACTCTCAATAACATTTACACAAAAAAAAATCACCTCCTTAAAGAGAATACACACTCCCCATAGTCCCTCTATTCCCATGTAGGCATGATCCAATGCCATTTCCACTCACAATAGCTCTCTTGCATTAGGCACATCCTTCACTTACACACATATATTGACCTTCTATAAGGCACACATTCCTTAAGGCTCATTGATTAGGACACTAATTAGGACCACATCTCCCTTATGGCACATACACCCATGCTACCGCATTCTTAGGTTAGGTACTAATGCAGGTACACTATACCTTAGGTGCACTAATGATCCGATCTACAAATGGACTTGTGCTACACCAATGAAATCACTAGTGGTTTTGGGTTGAATTTTGGAGAACTTATTATCCTTTCAATGTGATTCCAAGTTCCAATGATGATCCACATGTTTTTGTAAAAAGGGGGGAAAGGAGGAGGAGATGAAAATAAAGAAAGTAAGGAAATGTGTTTTAATGTAGAGTGTGTCAATGCATTGTGAGAGAGATCTTGTTGATGTACTATTAGAGTCTAGTGTAGAGCAAACCCACCTCTATTTAGTCCAAGAGAGAAAACCTTTGCTTCAACAAGTTTAGTTGTAGAATAAAATAATCACAATGACCTTGGACTTCTTTCTCCCACCATAACAGGGATGTAGCATTGGGGCTTGTAAGTTTTGGTGGCTATATTCACTTCAATTTTCCACAAAAAATGCAACAAGTTGAGTATCTATATCTCTTCTTGAATATCCAACCATTTTCCTTGAAATTTTGAAGATAGAAATAATAGATTTGAGATATTTGATGAAAAACTAACGTATGGAGGTAGAGTATGCAAAACTTGAGTGCACTCAAAAGCAAGTCAAGAGGGGGGAATGAGCAATGGTGCCTTTGGGGAGTCCACGCACATGGTGAGATGTAGCTCCACCTCTTGTCTAATCTCTCTTCATGCACATGCAAAAGTATTTCTAGACTCATAACTTCAAAACAACTAGCAAAGGGCAAAGAGTTTATTCCTCTTTATTGGCAATTACATGTGCTACAGAACATGAAATCAATACACCTCTATTAGTGCACCATTGCTTGAATATTTTTATAGGTGTTTTTCATTCAATACATGATTATCCTTTAATTCAATATATGGTGATCCTTTTATACCACAAAGAATTGTTTTTCTATATGTATTCTTATCCTCTCACACCCTCTGTGTCACATTCAAAGATGAAAAATGGTGCACAAAATAGACATTCAAGATTATGCCTTTGTTTTGAGTGCTAAATCTATGTTTTCAATAAAAAGAGATAATAATGATAGAGAAGGAACTTTAGGAATATTTTGAGCTTGGTAGTAGATGCTTATATTTGAAATCCTATTGTGAAAATGAGCCTAGATGAGTCACCCTTAACAAGTATATCTACCTTCCAATTTTCATTTGTGGGATCTTCCACACCATCCATTCTGGAGGGCAAGCATACTCTTACCCTCACTCTCCTCACAAGGTTGGATTTTGAATGACTCTCTACTTGTTACAAAGATGAATGCATCCACTATTATGCAAGTTGATGATTGCCTTCTCAATATGATATGGAGCTATTGTCTTTGAGCTACTTGCATCCCTAGAGGGCAAGTCAATGTTAGAGATGGAGCAAAGACATGATGATCATTTTTGGAGTAAAAAACTTGCACCAAATATAATTTTAAAGGCGTGGTTCAATGTTGGTCTTGTGTGAAATGATTGAGATGTTTTAATTTTGAGTGTTTGTATTATGGATGCACTAAGCCATACAATCAAGCACAATGAAAGGGGAAGTTAAGGCAATTTCCCTCTGTCGCCATTTTGAGGCAACCAAATGGCACTTGGTGTGTCGTCATTGTTCCACTACCTGAGAGTGATTTGCTATTTGTGAGAGTTACATATAGGACTTTTATCTTGCCAATAGAGCCAATAGCACTAGGTGTTCCATATACCAAGGGTATTATAATCACCCTATCTCTAATGGGGTTTCAAATGAAGAATATAGAAACTACGAAATCATTGGTAAATAAAATGTCATTCTATATTTTAATGTACAGTGTGAAAAGATAGAGACAAGTGTTGCAAGGGACTTGGTCATGGAAATTATTGAGGGGGGGTGACAATGATTCCAAGGGTGAATGTGGTGTTGCAGAGAGTAATTCCTCTTGTCCAATGTAAAAGGCATTCTCATTCATCATGAAATTGAATGTTGGTCTAATATTTTGTATTCTCATAAGATTCAAAGGACCATGATTTACCCAAGAAAAATATAAAAGGGTTAGTATCATGTTTTGAAGCACTAGTAGAGTTGGATAGGACAAGCAAGTGTTACCCTTACTTTCACACCATCTTGTTTCCAAATTAATTGGCCCATGCAAAGGAGCCACATGTTTTCAAAATGTCTAAAGTCCTGGAAGTGGAGTGGAAATGGTTAATCAACTGAGACCTAAAGGCCCATTGGAGTGCCAATTTGTATGTTTTAATCATGTTCATTGCACCTATATGGATGGACTACAATGAGTGCTCATGGGTATCATGCATATGTTAGAGAGTTTCTTACTATTGTTATTGGAAGTTCAAGGTGGAAAACACAAATGATCAAGTGTTTTTTTGGACTTTGTTAAATGAATGGATGGCTCAATGTGGGTTTTGAAGAGCACAATTTGCAAGTTCATGGGGCTAATGAGGCTTAGGCAGATTGGTTGGCAGTGCACAATGTTTTCAATAAATAAAAGAGGAATGTTACGCATTTCAAGGAGAGGTATTCCTCATTTCATTGGAAAAGGAGTATGTTGGACAATACGAGACAATGCATCAACCCACAATTCCAAGAGTGACACAAGGAGCTATGTTGTCAATGGAGGGATGCACCAAGTGAAGTGTGTGCTAAGGAAACAAAGGACAAACTCATTAGCTTTTGGACATTGAGTCATGCGCATGAGGATAAATTGCAATCATTGGACACTTGGCTTTCTTGGTGGAATGTGAGGAGTTTCATTAGGCAAGGTGGATGTTGAGTGAAAGAGATGGAGGCCACTTTCTTCCTATAACCAATCTTTCCAAATGCAAACATGAATCCATGAGGGTAGCTCTTGTATATACTCAACATGATAGCTTGTACTTTGCTTGTGTTGCAGACCTCACTATGTCAATTCTTCAAAAGACTCATTTTTGTTAACCTTATTTTATGAGAAGACATGAGGGCTTTGGGCCACGCCTCCCTTACCCCGCAACTCGATGCAATGCGCCTCGAGTTGCTACCAGCTTAACCACTCCATCTAACCCAAAGATTAGACCCACAACGGTCACCTTTTTGCCATCCGGTCACATAGACCTCATCTGATATACAAGTCAGGACTCAACCAATGTCTGGGCTCACATTTGGCTTCTCCTCATAATGGGGGCCTTACAACTTTGAGCACCATGGATCATTGGTGGCACCTAATGAGGGTGGGGCATTGATCATATCTAACAAGCAACATAGTTTGTTTCAGTCATCTATGTATTATGCAACTAGAATGATACAAGCACCAAAATAAGTTTAGATATCAAATGATAAGATGATCCAAGGACCTAACAAAATATTCAATCCCAAAGCAGCAAATCAATGCAAGTGTACACATCAAAATAGGTAACTGCTCACAAGTCATCGTATGAAGAGACATCTACTAAAATATATTAAACTCCACAAGAAATATGAGAGACTAGAGAGAGAGAGTGGAAAAGAGAGATCTAAGACACCAAAGAGAATAAAGAGAGTCTAAATGTAGAACCCTAGAAGTGTATCAACTAAGCACATGAGATAGGATTATATAGTGTGGACTAGGGTGCATACATAAACACATTATATATAGCACATCACTATATATAGAGGGGACTAAGGTGCCATATAGCACAATAGCCTTGCTAAAATGAGGGTCCTTAACTGTGGATTAAAACCCCTTGGGGTCTCAAGGGAAGATCCACAACCCTATATACCCATATCTTATATATTAATCTTTCAAATATAAAGTTACAAAGTTTAAAGGATCTATATGAATCTGCAATAGCCTACTTGCATGTGAGTTACTCCTTGGCATGTTCCCCCTTAAATCATCTCCAATAATGCTTTGTGTTCTACTACTATCAATAGGTAAGTGGCTATACATAATGGAGTCTATGGGGTTGAGCCCAAGTGCCTCAAATAGAGGATGACTAGAATCCAAATGTTGGGGCTTTTTGGGGGGGAGCCTTTTCATGCACACATTCAAACAAGAACAACATTTAAATGCAAAAACAAAAACTCATTCCCCACATGAGAGAGAGAGAGAGAGAATGTGTGTGTGTGTGTGTGTGTGAGCGATTCCTCATTATCCTCCTCATGCTTGGCATTCCCCTAAGCAATTCATGATAAGAACTTGGCTTCTCCACCTTTGTTTGACACACAAACACACACACACTCTCACTCTCACTCACTCACACACACACACACACACACACACACACACACTCTCTCTCTCTCTCTCTCTCTCTCTCTCTCTCTCTCTCTCTCTCTCTCTCTCTCTCTCTCTCTCTCTCTCTCTCTCTCTCTCTCTCTCTCTCTCTCTCTCTCTCATAGTCCAAGCCTGATTTATCGAAGGAGATGTGCATTAAAGGTATAGTGAGGTGGAGAGATGTTTGGGACCCTAGTACATGCCAATTTTGTGACAGTGATGTATTGAAGGTGAGATTCAAGCTTAGTCCTAAAGAGGAAAATTGGCTTTAGGAAGTAATGTCAAAGCTGAAGGACAAGTGGCCAACTACTTTGGTACAAGTTACAAGTTTCCTCAAATAATGGCTATCGTCAAACAAGTTACAAGTTTCCTCCTTAAATAATGGCTAACGTCAAATTGGAAAGGTGGCCAATAACTCAAAGAGGATAAATGATTTCCAAATCCATGGTGGATGCAACATGGGTCATAAGACCAGCAAGGAGTTGGGAGAAAAGCATCATGGAGATATAAGTTACGAAGCTGAAGGTCCCCTCCAAAGGACATAGCAGGGATTAAGAGACAAAGGACTTAAGAGTGTGTGGAGGTCTCGACCTTCATTCAAACCTTCATTCAAGAGGAAACTTAGCAATTTCCACTATTTTAGCAATTTTAAGTCTCATTGTAATGACCCCCTCCCTTTTCATGTCCTATAGGACCCCGCTAAAAAATAATTAAAATCATTTGAAATTTTTTTACTTCCCCCTCCTATCAACGCTGCCAGCAACGAGAGAGGGAGGGGAAGTAGGATAAGAAGTCGATGATGGCAATGATGATGATGATGATGATGATGATGATGATGATGATGATTATGATGATGATGATGATGGGGAGGAGGGGTACACGTGTGCCACCTCCCTCCCCCTCTCCCCCACTATCTCTTTCCCCCCCAAAACATAGGATTGCATGGCGGTAGGCCAATTTGGCTGCCCAGGTGGAGGGGCTCCATCACGCTCCCACAATACCCCTCCTCTTCCCTAAAACCCCCCCTCCTTGGAACGAAGGTGTGGGAGCTTTCACTCAACCGCCAAGACCCACAGACCGCTTATTGTTTCAAGCGTTCCAAGAGAGCTCTAATGGCTATCTCTCACCTAGCTGACGCGCCGTCGATCCTACGAGTGTATGGGCTTACCTTGATGCTCGATCGAGTACCCTCCTCTCTCTTGCACTCCGATAGCTCCACGATTCTTGATGCTAGTTCAAGCATCCTCAAGCCTCCTCCATCTCCAAGCTCCATCCTCCATAGCCGCGCGCGCAAGAGAAGAGAAGAGAAGAGAAGAGAAGAAGAGAAGAGGAGATGGTGAAGAGCTTCACCCTCTTGATCCCTCACTCTCACACACACTCACTCCCTCACACTCTCACACTCCCTCTCTCAAGAGCACACACAAGAAAGAAGGAGAGAAGAAGAGAGGAAGAAGAAGACTCTTTTTGCCACACACCAAAGAATAAGCTTCTCATTCACTTTTCAACTTTATATACAAAGCCCTAAATCCTTTTTTGGGTGGTCATCCCCTTTTCCCTCTTTTACATGGCCGGCAGTAGCCTAGGCCCTTTTTCCCATTTCCCACCATTCTAATTTATCCTATTCCCAACTAATGCGTACACTTTGCACAGGAGCGAGCCTGATACTCTTTTACAAAGATTTGGGGGTGCTCCCACATTTTAATGGTGCGCCCTTTTTCTCTTTTGTTGTCTTGGGCCAACACCGAGGCTTTCTGAGGGTCGTACCTGAACATTTAAATTTTTCAGGGACCGGTCAAGGTGCCTTTTTTTGCTTTTATCCTACCCCTTTTTTGCTATTTCCATTTTTTCCATTTTCCGCTCCTCTGTGCTACAGGAAACATGGTAACATTACCCCCCTCCTAGCCAGGTGCCAGTCCCATGGCACTGCGGTGGGACGTAGTGGCTAGTTAGGTCGGCTACTAGGTGGAAAAGGTAGGTGGCGGACACTACTTCCAATGTGGTTGGGTGAATGATAAGTGATGGGGTTTAAGGATGATGACCAGGAAAGATTCCGGCGTGCTTTAGGCTCCATGAAGATACTCGGCATCTTTCACACTGTTGTGGCACCCCTTATGTAGCCGGTCGTCTTTTGAGTATCCGAAACGCTTGAAGCAATAAGCAATCCCTTAGGAGGATGGTATTGGAGGGATTTATTCTGGAGAAACCCCCCGAACGCTATTTGCCTTGAAAATCCGTGGCCTTGATTGAAGATCCTTGTCTTTGAGTAGAAGGTCTTCAATTTTGAGTTGAATGTCTTCAGGCTTGTGGAGTCAATAAGCGATCCGTAGATCTTGAGGCGTTGGGCATGGATCATTGGACGATGAGGTTTCAAGATCTATGCCAATGGCAGTTCTACCTTGACTTGGTTCAATCAGGGTAGCCATCAGCAGGCAGATGGCTGGATGTCGGTACATGAAAATAAGTTTTGATCATTAAAGGATGCCATGGGCGATCCTCTTCTGCGGGTAGCCATTTCTTGAAGCGCGAACATAACCTGCAAGAAAATTTGTGCACTCCCTAAGGGGTGTGTCTGTCTTGCCGTGTAGTGTGTGGTGCCCGTGGCAGTGGAACTGGGAGATGGGTCTAACCTTGGGCAAGCCCTTAGTAACGTCCCACACTTGAGGACCCAGTTCGTGCTTCATTGGAGGTGCGGTGCAAGTCTTAGGGTGATAGGTCTGAAAGTCCTGCCCTTGATGTACCCTAAGTGTGAAGTGGGGAGGGGCTAGGGAGAACCCTAGGTGCAGTGATTGTGGTGCTTCTTTCTTCTTCTTCTTCTTCTTCTTCTTCTTTTTTCTTTTTTTTTTCTTTTTTCTTTTTTTCCTTTTTTTCTTTTTTCTTTTTTTTAAAAAATTTAATAGCATAAGGAGGCATATACATGGAGACAAGCGATACAAGGGCATGACGGGAGTTTACTCCTCGTCATCTGAATGGCAGGTAGGGGATGGCGGAGGGCGAGGGGCTTTGTTAAGGAATCTACGACTCAACAAGTAGCCCTTGAGGTTGAGGCGGGTTTTGAGAGTGGTGGTAGAAAGGAAGGGGTGGTTGCACTGGGTGAATTTGCTGTCGCTCATATCTTCGAGCAGTGCAACACAGAAAGATGGCAAAAGAGAAGCGCGCATCATGAGGCGAGTCATGGTGATGCTATCGATGGCGTTGGGGTCGAAGTAGAGGGGTGGGAGGTGGCGTTCTTGGGGTGCAGGCTCTTGGTGGACTAGGATCCTAATTAGCCTAAGATAATTACAAGTGGTTATGAAGGCGGGGTCGGGATAGGAGGTGAACTCGCTAAGAAATCTATCTATAGAGCTGTACAAATCAGGGAGGGTAAAGAGATGGGCGTCCCTATGGGAGGTACTATTGGTGTTATAGATAATGGGGAAGTCGAACCTATTGTGGATGGACGGATTAAAGTCGACTCCTACCCTTCGAGGATACTGCATAAAAGTAGGGTCGTTTCTCTCAGAAGGGAGGGTGTTGCAAAATGCCATCCACGCATCAAGGTTGACGTCAAAAATGTGTCTTCTCTAGGTGGGTTTGCAATTATAGCCTTCCACTGATCTAGGCACCTGGAGGACCTTATCCTGCCAAAATTCGCGGTCCTCAGCTCCCCAAGCAGTTGGGTGGGCCTCGCACTCCGCTAACCACTTGGCCTTGAGCCTTGCCCCCATTGCGATGATGTCCTCTACAAGTTGAATGGGCGGTACTCTGTTCAAGGTAGCGGGAAACTCAAAGCGCAAGTCAAAGGGGTCGTGGTTATATTCTTACTGTTCCCAGATAATCAATTCGGCACGAAATTCAGCAGGGGGATCTTGAGGGCACGGTAGGAGAGGGACAAGCTGTCGTGGAACAGGTCTAACATTCAGCTTTTTCCTTGCCTTCTCTACCATCTCCTTCTTGCGGTTGGCCTGGGCGGCTCTTCTCTCAGCAGATGTCTCAGGGGGCTTCACTTCCACTTGTTGTGGCTGGGGGGTGGTGGGATGTATTCCTCCTCCTGAGGTCCCAGATCGATCTCCGGTTCACCCCCTTCTGCTTGCTCGTCTTCTTGTGCCTTCGCCTCTGTGAAACCGAGTTCATCTATTTCATGCGCCGTCAGGCCTACCTGTGCAAGATATCTTCTCTGCTCCTCTAGGCTCTGCAGCGGGCCTCCTAGCTGCAGCAGCACGTGCAGGCATGCTGTTAGCGCTCTGCGTGCAATGGTTAGTTTCTTTTGCAGTTGATCATTGGCTTCATTTCCTTCCGGTCTGGTGGAGTGGAGCAGTGTATTGAGGAAGGTGTGCTGCTGGGCTATCATGGAGAGTTGGGCCACCTCTGCCTAATTCTCAGCCAGTACCCTGTCTCCTTCGGCTTTGGCTAGCCGGCGTGCTAAGTCCCGTATTCTCTGCTCATTGTGATCAGCCCATTCTTTTGCTCTTTTTTCCATATCTTCCAGGCTCTCCCCCTGATGGAGGGTCATTGCCATGAGTTGTTGATGTTGGGCCTCGAGCTCACAGTGCAGGCAGGACTGCTCCTGGCATTCGTCGGCAATCTGTGCATTGAGCTGGTCCAGCTTCACCTGCATCCTTCGCACCTGTTCTTTCCTTAACTGGTCCAGCTCTGCAGCCTCCTGTCTGATCTTGTCAAGATGGCTTTGTGCTTCCAGGTTGACTGTAGATAGCTGATCATTCTTGCGCTGAAGGTGGGCATTGGTTTCCCTCTCCCCGTTGAGACGCTCCATCAAGATTTTTCTCCTTCCTTCCCAAGCAGCGTCACGTTCCTTCAGGGCCTTTAATTCCTCTACCTCCTTAGTGTTGGCTTCCTCCCTGAGCGCTGCGATCTCCCTTTGATAAACTGTTATCTGCTTTGTTCTCTCCAGCTAGAGAGAGGCTTGTGATTCTCGTTCTGCTGCCAGCTCCTCCACGGCTGTCCTCCTTTCTTCCCTGGCCCTTTCCAACTGCGAGAGCAGCTCCTTAACATATTCGTCGTATTGGCCTGCTGGAGGTGAGGGGTGGGGCATGGTGGTAGTGGTGACAACGTCTTCTATTTTCTGCCTTTTCAGCTCCGGCCTTGGCTCTAGTTCAACCGTGGCTACCCTTTTGGCTGGCCACGGCCGCTTCTCTTGCCAGCTCCCGTTCCACCAAGAATTGTAGCCAAGTGACCACGTTGCTCTCGTCAACTTTTGGGGTGGAACCTTGGGTGGCGGTGGCAGGGGGTGTCATGATGATAGGAGTGGCTGGCATAGAAGGTATAAAGAGGGGAGAGTTGGCATCATCGGATCTTTTTCTTTTCCTTCTACTAGGGGTAGGGGTGCGATTTCCGGCACGCTGGTACTGAGACCAGGTGCCTCCATTCAGTGCGGGCCCTCTGTGCCTTCCTCGTCTCTTTTGTGTTGCTCCTCGATGGAGCGACGAGTTGCCAGCTCTATTTCTTCCTCTTCCTTCCTTCTCAGCTCCTCCTCGGTCTTCTTTTTTCTCTCCTCCTCATCCTTGACTGACTCCCTTCGAGCCCTTTCCAGATCTTCCTTCTCTTTCTTCTTTCGCTCCTCTTCTCTTTTTCCATGCAGGGCTTTGGTTCGTTGTTCCGCATGCCTTTGTGGTGTGGCCTGGGATTCTCCCTCTTCGTCTGCGTCTGTCTCCGTTTCATCAGACGACCTCTGCTGCTCTTCTATGTGAGGTGGGGACTGTGACGGTGACTCGTCACTTTCTTCGTCGCCTCCCTTCTTGTCTTCTCCTGCTCGTCCCTACCCTAGCGCTTCTTGGATGATTGCCGTAAGGACACCTCCAAACCCTATGGTGGAGGCCTTGGAGGATGATGCCTTGCGGGTCGATTGGGACGACGGGGACTCCCCTCCCACGACTCTTCCTCTTGTTGCTAGGGCCTTAGCCGAAGCCTCAATTGTCTTCCTCACAAACCCATTAAGGTTCACCTCGTCCAGCGATTGCATCGCAATGCTGTCGAGCAGAGGTACATTGATTCGGGTCATTATGCTGTTGTACCTCTGGCTTGAGAACAAGGCATGCACCATCTTTGCCTGCAGCTGAATTTCTTGGTTGGGGATGTCCGCCAGGCTAATTCCATCATTGGTGTGGACCTTCACTTTGTCCATCCCCAACATGGCGTAGATGTCTCTTTTCAGCTTCCTTTCCACCTTATTCGGCAGCCCTAGTGCCCTTTCCACCAACTCGGGGGTCAGCTCAATCTGCACTTATCTGGTGGCTTCATTGTTACGCACCGTGATGGTGCCCCTGTTCCTATTGAAGGTGCGCAAGAAATCAACGCACTGGGTGTAATCCACCCTCCAGTCCATTGTGTCCAGGTACTTCTGCAGGTGGCACTGCTCTATGATTTGGCGTACCATCGGCTCTTTGATGGCCACATCTTCAAGGTTGAAGACATGGTAGAACTTTAACTGGTTGAAAGCTCTCATTTCCACCGTGAGGCCGTACTTTACTTGTTCCTCCTCCGAGAAGGGGAGCTTGCCCGCTTTGTCCTGGCTTGCCATGATCGCCACCTGCACGTTCAGCCATTTCCACTTTTAGTGCTTTTGACAACTAATTTGCTGGAAGAATAAAAGCATAGCAGATTTTATTGAACATAGCCTTAACTTTGCCTTTCAGACTTTTACCACCACCTCTTACCCTTGCATTTCAAATTTAACAGACGTTTCACACTTGATTTACTTTTTAGATTCTATTTTGTTTATTTTTTACATTCCACCTTATTACCCCTTCCCCCTTTGGAAAAGAAGAATCCGTCCTAGGATTGGAGGTTGCGAGGCCAAGGCTTTCAGCAGAAAGGTCATCGCTCTATTTGTGCAGGAGCCAAGCGTAGAAGTTGGGGTTATATTCCAGTTGAGCGGCGCGGTCCAGATCAAAGGGTCGAATCCCTACGTGTGTGATGTATATGAGGACATCTGTGAGGAAGTCACCAGAGTCGACTCGACTTGTGATGTGGAGCTCTTCCTCTGTTAAGAGGCGGTCAAGATAGGGATGCCCCATGATATGCTCGTCCATGGGTCGCTCTATACAAGGTAGGCATGACGTAGGTGGGATCATACTCTGCCGTTTTGATGGCTAAGAGAGTACCACTGCCTTAAGAAGGGTGATCCAGTATCAGCAAGGTGGGATAACCTTGCAATCTCTTGGTCAATGATAGCAGAAGTGGTCCGTGGATCATATGACGTGATGAGGCATTGCTTAATGGCTTGCTCTTTGGAGATCTCGCTAGCGAGCAACTCAATAGCAGAGCAAGAAGCCTGCGCAAAGGTGAATTCAAAAGTCTCCCAAGAGCAAGGCATATTGCACATTTCTGTTGCAAAGGGTTCTGCTAATAGACCCAAGTCCAAATGGTCATAGCTGAGGGCTAGCGACACAAAGGTGGCATCGAGCCATTTGATGCAGTCCACCACATCATCTCCGGTGTCCTCTGCAAGATCAGTGCGGCCAGCATTAGAAATGACTTCCGTTCATAGGAGGGCGTAAGGCCGACGGGTGGTTGAGGTTTGCTAGAACTGGAGGTCCTGACAGTACATAGTTGCGGTTGGGATTCCCCTTGAGCTTGCAACCGGGCTGTTTGCCGAGTTGTTTGCAAGGTGGGTGGGTTAGGGTCAGTCGCAGCAGCGAGCTGCTGCAGTCTGCTTGGCTACAGAGAGTCGGGTTGACTTGGTCGGATGATGCCACCTATGGCGGTGGGCTGCTGCTTGGGCCAATAGGTTTGTGCGACTCTCTTGGGCCGAAACGTAGAGGAGTCGGATGGCTAGGGCTCTGGAGAGCACTGCAGCCTATGGTCTTGAGGTGTTGGGGGACGTGGGCTGATTAGGCTTGAGGGTGGCATAGGACTAGTGCCTTTGGCCGTAGGGGCCTTAGGGATCCACAGTGAGGCATTTCCCTCATAGTAGCCTTGCGCACGCAAGAGGGTTTTAGGGACCCATATTTGCTTAATCACGCGGCACTTCCGGTGATTGCATCTTGGCCTCCTAGATTTAGAGTTGTGGTTCTTATGCGGACAGGCGCGTCTAGTCCTAGGTGGTTATCGAGGCTGTTTAGGCACCCATTGGAAGCGAGACCATTGGGCCCTTACTTTGGTTGCTGCGGTCTGCGGTTTATGGGAATCGGGGAGCGGCAGACGCGCACTACCCCCCTCCTTAATCTTGCCTACGAATGTTTCTATCGGTGGCCCT
Organism: Lygodium microphyllum; assembly: GCF_053477565.2. Taxonomy (NCBI): domain Eukaryota; kingdom Viridiplantae; phylum Streptophyta; class Polypodiopsida; order Schizaeales; family Lygodiaceae; genus Lygodium; species Lygodium microphyllum. The sequence goes on along the minus strand of NC_141153.1, from coordinate 45,740,256 downwards.
GCGGACGGTGATGGTGTTACGCAGCCCTTGCTGAAGGCTGTGACAATGCGCACGCTGCCGATTGCTAGGTGGATGCATTGCGACTCATAATCAACATTGCAGTGAGTCTGCTTTTTGAAGTTTCGCCCGAGCAGTGACTCCATGCCTGCATCCGTAGCATTCGGCAACATGTAAAACAGCATTGGAACAGTCTCAGACTCGATAGAAACGGCGACTCTGCACTTGCTGAGAAGTGTGTAAGATTGAGCCCCATATGTTGAGATATCGAGCTCCACTCGTGATATGCCAGGGTGACCGTTGTGCATTTATGTCAGTTGTAGATGCGGTTGGTACACCGCCCATGAATAATAGCTAGATGAGAGCTATCCTTATCTACTCTAGTTCGTGACTCAGTTAGTATGCCACCTTAGTTAGTTGTCTTTGGTTTGAGACCCATATATAGCGTTCTTCTATTTCTTTGTATGAGAGTTCTTTTGGCTTATACAACTAAGAAGAGGAAAACTGTTTTCAGCCTCCATCTCTGTGTGTATTCCCCCATTGTGCAAGCAAGAAAGCTTCAAGTGAGACTCCTTCCTTCTCTCCCACAATCTTGACATGGTATCAGAGCCTTGTTCGTGGTAAGGAGCTCAAGAAAGAAAGCCAAGCTCGCGGTGTTCTGGTAAGAGGAGCAGTGTTGCTTTCATTTTCTGTTTTGGGAGCAGATCTCTGCAGGTAGCACAGCCGGAAATTGCAAGAGTGCATTGTCTCAGGTTCAGACGCCCTTCGCGGTGAAGCAAGAGGGCAGTATATGCTGCGGGCGAGGGCTTTAGCCCTCGGTGACCCTGTTTTTTTTATTTGAGGCCATTTTGAGGCCTGTTTTGGAGGCGGAACTTTTCTGCATACACTCAAGAAAAGGCCCAGTTTTATGCTGTGCGACCACTGTTCTACAGGTTGGTGAAAAGTTACTGCAGAAATTGCATCGTATGCCTGTGCGCAGAGACATTGGGAGTTACAGAATCATCCCTGTTGCCTGTTGATGCAAAATCGTCACTAAGAAGTGATTGTGTGGTCAAATACCACTTTCGCCAGTTTTGCAGATTTGCCCTTGTGAGGGTGAAGCTGTGTTTTTTGCAGTGACAGAATTTTTTGCAGTGTTCTGTAATGGTGTCTGATTCTCTTTCACAGATTGTCATTGAAAAGCTTGACAAGAACAACTTCCAAGCATGGAAGTTTAGAATGACGAATTTCCTTATGGGAAAAGGATATTGGGAATTTGTTATAGGAAATGAAGAAGAACCAGTTCTTCCTGATGTTCCCAATCAACAGCAAATGCAGGCATTTAAAGCATGGCATGAGAGAGCCAGGAAAGTTATGTATTGGCTGTCTATCAGCATTTCAGACTCTATGATTGTGCATATTCAAGATGCAAGTACGGCAAAGGAGGCATGGGACACTTTGTCAAAAATGTATAGCACAAATACGCAAGCCAGGAAAATGCAGCTCAAGCAAGAGTTGCATAATATGCAAAGAGAAAATATGAGCATCAATGACTACCACATGAAGGTGAAGAAGATTGCAGATGCACTTGCTTCCATTGGGTCGCCAGTGGAAGATGATGATTTAGTTTCCGTGACCTTGAATGGTCTAGGAAAGGATTATGCACAGTTTCGAACATCCATTTCCGTCCATGAAAGATTTCCTGATTTTTAGGAGTTGATTGCTCTTCTAATTTCTGAGGAGCAGAGAAATGGTGGTGCATCGTCTTCAGGAGGAACTTCAAAAGAAGCTGTCTTCTACTCAAATGCTGGAAGAGGTAGAGACAGAGGTAGAGGAGGCCGATCTGGAGGCCGTGGTAGAAATCAGAATATGCAGCAAACTCAAGAAAACCAGTCCTATGGAGGAGGACGTGGTAACTCTAGAGGCAGGGAGAGCCAAAGAGGTCGTGGTGGATGGCAAAGAGGCCAAAATGCAAACAGTAATGTTGAATGCTACTACTGTGGTAAAATAGGTCATATGGCTAAAGACTGCTATAAAAACCAGAATGACATCATGAATGGAAAACTGCAACAAGGGAATTATGCATCTTCTAGTAGACAGGGTGATGACAGAAATGAGCATTTGTTTATGGTGCAGCACATAAACAATTCTATGACAAGTGCAGAAGAAAGCAATGATGTATGATATGTTGACTCAGGTGCATCAAACCACATGACAGGTCATGCAGAATGGATGGAGGATGCAAGGAAAATGGAAAAACTAGGATTTGTGGAGACTGGTGATGATACTGCACATCCTATTGTGCAGATTGGAAAAATTACTTTGTCTATGCAGGATGGGAAAAAGAAATACCTATCTGATGTATTTCATGTCCCGAATATCACCAAGAATCTGGTTTCTATTGGTCAAATGGTTGAGCAGGGCTTGCAGGTCAGATTTAATCCTCATGGATGCTTTGTGGAGGATATGAAAAATAAAGGTCGCTTGATAGCAAAAGGAAAGAAGAAGGGCAGAATGTTTACGTTGGATGCAGACATGTCTGAATTGAGTGCAGTAATGTTTGCACATGGGACCGGTGTAGTTGCAGATATTGATATCTGGCATAAATGCATTGGTCATGTTAATGTACAACGACTTAAATCAATGCAGGCCCAAAATATTGTTGCAGGATTGCCAAAATTCAAGGTTGCAGAAATGCATAAGGTATGTGAAGCCTATCAATTTGGAAAACATGCAAGGAAACCATTTCCTAGACATGTTCAAGAGAGTAAAAAGCCATTGGAATTAATCCACTCTGATGTGTGGACTACTAAAGCTGCATCTCTTAGAGGCTATCATTATTTTGTCACTTTTATTGATGACTATAGCAGAAACGTTTGGGTGTATTTTATGAAAAAGAAAAGTGAAGTTTTTGGGCATTTCAAAACTCTTAAAGCTATGGTTGAAAAAGAAACAGGCCTGCAAATAAAATGCCTAAGGTCAGATGGAGGGGGAGAGTACCTCTCAAATGAGTTTGCAAGGTTCTTGCAGGAGCATGGCATAAAGCAGCAATATTCATGCAGTCATATCCCACAGCAAAATGGAATTGCAGAAAGAAAAAATAGGCATATTGGGGAGGTATCTCGTGCCATGCTCAATGAAAAAGACCTGCCAGATTTTTATTGGGCTGAAGCAGTTGCTATAGCAGTCTACATAATGAACAGGACTCCCACTGTAGCAATACATGGGATGACTCCAGAGGAGAGGTATACTGGTAGGAAACCAGATATTTCTCATTTGAAAATTTTTTGTTGCATTGCCTATGTACATATGCCAGATGAGTTGAGATCCAAGTTGGATCCAAAAACTGAGAAGTGCATCTTTATTGGTTATTCTCTGCAGCAAAAAGGGTATAGATGCTATAACCCTTCTACTCGTAAGTTTACAGTTTGAGTAGAGATGTTTTTTATGAGATGAGTAGCTGGTATAAACCAGTAAATGTGATTGATAATGTAGATGCACAAAATGGTAATGTTGCACAGAATTCACAGCAGCAGTCACAAGATATTAGTGGACCTGGAGCGTCCTCTAGCAGTGGTTCACATTCTTCGCCATGGACAGGCAGATTGAGATCAGGAGAATCTTCTGAAGGCAGTGCAAATAGTGGTATGCAGGTATCACGAAAAGAAAAAGAGAAGGTAGATCAGCCCATGTTTGATGTGAATGCAGGTCACTCTTATGTGGATGGTGAATCCAGTGGCTCAGAACAGAGCATTGATGATGAGTTGGGTATTCCTTCTATTGTTACACCTGAAGTAAGGAATTCCAGGGATGTTTTGAGAGCACCTGGGAGTGAACCCACTTTGCGTACGTCTACCAGAGTTAGGTATCCTGTGGATAGGTTGAAATATGATGGATTTACAGCCATTCACTATGCATATATGGTCAAGGTGATACAGGAACCAGAACCCACTTCTTTTGAGCAAGCCATGGGAAAAGAAAAATGGGAGAAAGCCATGGATGAAGAAATGGATGCCTTGGAAGCAAATGCTACATGGGAATTGGTACCTTTGCCTAAAGGTAAGAATGCAATTGGCTGTAAGTGGGTTTATAAGGTGAAGCACAATGCAGATGGTTCTGTGAACAAATACAAGGAAAGATTAGTAGTCAAGGGGTATGCACAAACATATGGCATTGACTATGAAGAAACATTCAGTCCGGTTGCAAGGATGGCAACCGTAACAGCAGTCATTGCTATGGCTGCATCAAAGGGATGGTCTTTACATCAGATGGATGTAAAGAATGCCTTCTTGCATGGTGATTTGCAAGAAGAAGTCTATATGGAGCAGCCACCAGGTTATGTGCATGCTGTTCATCCTGAGTTTGTTTGCAGGTTGAAGAAAGCATTGTATAGCTTGAAGCAAGCACCTAGAGCATGGTCTGACAAGATAGGACAATATCTTGTCACTATTGGCTTTCAGATTTCTAAGGCAGACTTCTCACTTTATGTGAGAAAAACAGAGAAATGTATTATGCTGCTTGTCATTTATGTTGATGACTTGATTATGACAGGTGACAGTGATGAAGATATCCTTCATGTGAAAATGTTATTGAAGCAGAAGTTTGAGATGAAGGATTTGGGAGAGCTGCGTTATTTCTTGGGCATTGAGGTGATTAGATCACCAAGTGGGATACAGCTCTTGCAGAGGCAGTATGGATTGGACATGCTGTCCAAATATGGGATGACAGGCTGTAAGCCTATTTCAGTTCCTTTGGAGCAGAATGTGAAGCTGAGCACAGATGCAGGTGAGCTTCTGGAAGACCCTACTATGTACAGACGCATAGTAGGAAGTTTGATTTATATGACTATTACCAGGCCAGATTTGAGCTATGCTGTTGGATTGGTAAGTCAGTTTATGCAGGCTCCAAGGAAACAGCATTTGGATGCGGCTAGACGCATACTCAGGTATGTGAAGTCCACATTGCACTTCTTGACACGGCTACCATTGAAGAAGCCTATTCCTTCACCGTCCAAGGTCTCAAGCTCGACATTACCGGTTCGGCTGATTGCCTGAACCTTGAAGGGTCTGAGACCTCTGAATTTCATCTTTTGCTTATGTCCTTTAACTGAGTAGAGGAGTACTAAGTCACCTTGCTCAAACTCACGCTGCTTGACATGCTTGTCAAACCAGCTCTTGCATGGGCTTTCTCGCTAATAAGCGCGTGGGTGGCTAGAAGACGAGTCTCTGATAGGCGTTCCAGCTCGACCAAGCGTTGCGTCCATGCTTCCTTCCCTTCCCATCGTTCTTGAAGTGCTATTCTCAGGCTAGGGACGAAGAATTCTAATGATAGAATTGCTTTAGTCCCATAGGTCAGCCTAAAGGGGGTTTGGCCCCGATGGCCGTTTTATACGTTGTGCAGTAGGCCCACAAGGCTGCCATCAACTTGTTGTCCCAATCGCTTCATGAGGCTGAGACTACTTTACTCAGGACGTTGATAAGAATTTTGTTAGTTGATTCCACCTGGCCATTAGCTTGAGGGTAGTATGGTGAGGATTTGCGATGGATGATAAGAAAGGTGGATAGGAGATGTGCTATCACTTCATTGATGAAGTGTGTGCCTTGGTCGCTAACCAGTTTGATGGGGCAACCAAAGCGTGAGATCACTTGCTCCCATAAGAACTTGGCAGTCGTCCTAGTGTCGTTTTTTCGTGTGGCTCTCGCCTCTGCCCATTTCATGAGGTAATCTGTGGCCACCACGATGTACTTGGCTTGTGAGTACTGCGCCGCGGGGCTGATGGGTCCTATGAAGTCAATTCCCCATTTTTCAAAGGGTTGGTGAGCAATAACTGGGGTTAACTCCATTTGATCTTTACGAATCGGGACTTTTGTCTGTTGGCACTCGTCACAATGCTTGACGAATCGCTTAGCATCGTGGAAAAGTGTGGGCCACCATAGTTGGGACTGTAGCACCTTCCGTGCTATCGTGTCTCTGCTAAAGTGTCCTCTTGCAATGCCACTGTGCACCTCTGAGAGCACATCGTGCATCTCATGCTCACATACGCACCTACGTAGCAATCCGTCTTGCCCCGACCTATAGAGTTGGCCTGCAATCAGCTGATAGGGCTGGATCTTCAGGATCAAGTGCCTAAGTCGTGCCTTTTCTATTGGTTGCTCAGGTAGTCCGTGCTCGAGCACTTGGACTATGTCGTCTGCCCAGTATGGAGTCAGATCAGCCTTAAATAGATCTCTCTCGCTAGACAGGTGGAATAAGTGGGCGTCAGGTAACTTGTCAATGATGCCCTGTCCAGCGGCTTCTCCTGTGGGTATACGGGACATGTGATCAGCCATGTAATGCTGTTTTCCCTTTCATACCACCATGGAGAAATCGAACTCTAGGAGCAGGAGGAGCCATCGAGCTATGCGCCCTGTAGCACAAGATTTGTTCACTAGAGCAGGGCTTGATGGTCCATGAAGAAGATGAAACGGGTGGCCAATAGGTAATGCCGAAACTTCTTCATGGCAAACACCATGGCTAATCCCTCCCTTTCTATTGTCAAATAATTCATCTCCGTCTCAGTGAGTTGTCTGCTAGCAAAGCTCACTGGGTAATCTAGGTTATGCTCACCAGGTTGGCACAACACTGCCCCCATGGAAAACTTAGAAGCATCGATGTGTACGTGGAAGATAATGGTCCAATCTGGGGCTCGTAGAATCGGTGCTATTGTTAGAGCCTTTTTCAATTCTTCGTATGCCCGTTGGCATGCCTCGATCCACTCGAAGACAATCAGCAGCTTGTACAATGGCCTAGCCAATCAGCGCGTAGTTCAGCACAAACCGCCGATAGTATCCTATGTGACCTAAGAAGCATTGAACTCCCTTGTAATTAATTGGGGGTGGAAGGTCAACGATAACCCTGACCTTCGAGAAGTCAGTGGCAATGCCGTTCTTCGACACCATGTGTCCTAAGATGCATCCGTGCTTCACCCAAAACTGACACTTCAAGGGGTTCAAGGAGAGACGATATAAGCGACACCGTTCAAAGACTACGCGGAGTTTGTCTAAGTGTTCGATCCAGGTCGAATGGACACACAGATCGTCGACAAAGATCTCTAACTCCTTGCGAAGCATGTCTTTAAAGATGGTGCACATGAGGCATTGGAAAGTGGCAGGGGCATTGGTCAACCCGAAGGGCATGACTATGTATGCAAAGACGCCCCACTCAGTGGCAAAGGCAGTCTTGTGCCTATCTGCAAGATGTACTTGCACCTGGTTGTACCCTAAGAAGCCATCCAGAAAACTGTAGGCTTCCTTGCCTGCCACCCTCTCAAGCATGTGCTCGGTGTACGGCAAGGGATAGTTGTCTGTCTTTGTAGCAGCGTTCACCTTCTTGTAATTGATGCACACTCGAATTTTGCCATTCTTCTTCATCACAATGACTATGGGTGATACCCAGTCCGTGTGCTCAATTTCGTAAATGAATCCAGCTCTCATCAGCTTGTCAATTTCCTCTTTGATAGCATGAGCATGTTTTGGATTCATGGGGTACGGTCGCTACTTGACCGGCGTTGCATCCAATGTCATGGGTATGTTGTGAGTCACAACACTCAGATCTACCCCCCGTAGCTCTTCTAAGGACCAGGCAAATACGTCTATGTACTCCCGCAAGAGACTGACAAGACTCAACTCTTCTTCACTAGTCAAGTCATCGGCAATGAACACTGGTCGGGGTATCTCCCCTTCCAGGGCTAGGTTTACCTCCTTGACCTTGGCTGGTCCTTCGATTGGTTCGCTTGTCTTCCCTTGACACTTGGCACCTAGCAGAACCACTATCCTATCCCCTTTTTTGAATTTAGTGAAGCATTTAGGGAGGTCCTGCGGCTTTCACTGTTCTTCTGATCATGCATCCCTGGGGTGCTTTGCCCTATCCTGCCTTGACCGTCTACGCCTCAAGTGGACGGGTAAGTCCCCCTTGGTGCATCTTGTCATGGGCGGCCTAGGGATCTCTGGGTCGCTATCCGAAGTAACTTCCGATTCAGAGTCAAACCCTCCATCTTCCCTAGAAGAGGTGGTCTCCCCTGGTGGCCGCAATTCGGATGGCGATTCGGTTCTAAGTATTGATGTCGTTCCTAATTGGGCTAGGCCTGCTTGCTCAAGGTCTATGGCTCCTATACATTCCAACCACGCATGATCACATTTCATGCGCATGACTCCTTGCTCCAATCTAAGGGCCTGCCTTTTCTGCGGCTTGGCGTCTGCTCGTATCTGCTCAATTTCTTGTCCTTCAGTGTCGTACTCTATGGTTTCCACTTCACCCTCGCTCTCATTCACTGAAGGATTGGCAGTCTTCGTATTCATCGCAGGAATCTTTGTCATTCGACTGCTCATCATCTCCTAGGGCTTGGTATGCCCCGTGTCATTGGTCAGGAACCAGGGCCCAGTTATACATGAGGTTCAGCTTGTGCACCCTGGTCCATTGCCACTTGGAATCCTCTAAGAGGTCCTGGAGTGGTTTGAAGTTGGCAGCTGGGTTGCCAGCTAGCTGGTCCATTAGGTATTCCAGTACCCCCTGGAGTTCCCTTTTGTTGGATGGCACTTGGAAGGTAACAGGCTTAGGCCTTCCATGGAGGCTTGCTGCCATCATGTAGACTGGTGTAGAGAGTGCTTCATTTGTCTTGCCGATCGTTTTGATGGCCTGCTCATACGCCTCATGGTCTGAGAATGGCAGGTCAATTGTAGCAAGAACGTGCATCCAATCCTGCTCATCTTCTAGGCATGGGATATACTTGGTCAAGGACCCATAGGGCTCCCTGACCTGAGTGTTCCTTTTGAGCATAGCAGAGATGGCGTCTAGGTCGACTGGTGAGGTCTTCCAAGTGTCCATCTCTATTCTTACGGCATTAGTTCTATTGCCAAGGAAGATCAAGCCGTTACACCAATCTTCGATGACTCTAGCGTTGCGCATCCAGGGTCGGCCTAATAGGACATCGTAGTCCACACCCTTCATGACTATAAAGTCGACAGAGAACTGGACACCTGCGATCTTCACTGGCCAATTCTTCAGGACCCCGAATGGCTTCACTCTCATACCGTTTGCTAGCGTGACGTTAAACCTAGCAACTTCGACAGGTGGGTTTTCCCAAGTCTGCAGCACTGCGTGGCTAAGCACACTAACCCCGGCTCCCATGTCTACAATTCCCTTCCTTGTTGTGTCACCTATGGCTAGGACCGGCACGACTGCGTGCATCTCAGAGCCTTCCCAAAAGGCGTTGACGTGCAAAGATTTAGGCACGAAGTGCAGCGTCAGACTTGGCAATTGTGTTTCTGCATCCTGGTCTCGAGGGTCTGCCGTGACCTGCTCTTGTGATCCCTCGACCCACTGCTTAAGGTCTTGCCATAGGGCAGGGTGCTGCTTAAGCAGATCCCCCATGCTAAATGTTACAGGGGTGGTGACTAGCGTGGTCAAGAGATCATTAGATACTCGTCCTTCCTTTAGCCTAGACTGTCCGGGCCAATGGCCGCGGCTGATCTGCAGCTCTGTTGCGTTTAGGCTTGGTCTCAGTGGCACTGCTTGTGGCACAGTGTTTTCGGCCGACTTAGGTTGAGAGGCGGTGACATTGGCGTGCTTATGCAAGAGAGATCATCGATCTTGTCCTCTATGATGGGTTCAACATCTTTGCGATGCTGTTGAGCCTCCCTCACCCATTCCTTCATCTTTTCTATGGCCTCTTATTGTCGCTTTGGATGCGGGTATTCCCCTATCTTAGCGCTTCCCTTTTCGGCTGTCTTAGGGGCTGAAGTCTCTGCCTCTGCGTCTGAGACTTTCTTCCCAGTAGGTAAAGTCGTAGCACTCTCGGTCTTTAATGCGACCTTAGCTTCCGATCTCTTCTTTTTCCGCCTACGGCTTTTCTTTCCTATTGAGGTTGCGTCAAGATTGCTAGGTCGTCCTGGCAGAGAGATGTCGGCCTGCTTCGTTTGGGCTCGGGTCATAACTCGCAAGGGAATAGATGTGGCCTCCCCATCGGGGTTTTTGACACCAAACAGCCCCAACACCTTTGGTCAGCCTTGTCCCTGTTTTGCTGCTCTCTTTCAGGGTAGCGTGATGAGACATGACCGGGCTGTCCGCAAGTCCAACAAGTGACTGGATCCTGTGGCTGCCCTCCTAGGCCTCTACCCCGTCCTCGTCCTAACGCCATCACCGGAACGGGTCGATAATCCATGAGGACCGCGTTGCCCTCGTTGTCATGTGAGATGTAAGGGTATATGTAGGTCTCTTCATCATTCGGCTCCTCCACGTAGTGTACTGGAGCGTCGCTCGATGGGTGGGTCACATAAGGACCAGACGGTCTAGGAATGCCTGTAGGATTTATGTCCATTCTAGGGACAGCTAGTTTCATATTGTTAGGCACGGGTAGAGCCAATGGGGCTCCCCTTCCAAAGAATGGCTACGGCCTGTTAGCTAGATAAGGCTGGCCGTAGGGTTGCAAGTATGGAAGTCTTCGTGGTAGTCTGCAATGTGCGATATCGTGGCCGAACCTACCACAGTTAGCGCAAGGTCTTCACCTAGGGTCTTGACACTCGGCCGGCAAGTGGTTTCCGCCACAGTACACGCACTGGATGTGCGAGCGCATTGGTCGTCTCAACATGTCTTGTATCTTGGCTAATTCCATCTTGATCTCAGCCAAGCCTTGGTCTGTCTCGGTGGTCTTCCCCTTATCTTGGGATGATAGGTTTGACCGCTCACTAGAGGCTAACGTTCTCTCTAAGCTTCACGGGTTGGTCTCTTCTAGATTTGAGCTCCTAGAGCTCCAGTCTTTCAGCTGGTCATCGACTCTGATGGCTTCCTCAAAAACTCTAGCTACCACGTCCCGCTGCAAGCTTGAATTGCCTGCCAATGCCTTATATAACTCCTCATCTCTAATTCCGTTGATGAATACAGTTGAAACTGCTCTGTCAGTCGGTCGCTCGCCTAGAGGGATTCTCTTAAAGAGACTTCTCACATGGGTCACGTAGTCGCGGATGTCCTCCTTCTCTTTCTGCTTGACATTCATCAAGCGTACTAGCAGGTTATCAGAGTATCCGGGCTCGGCGAACCTCTTGACGAAGAGATCCTTGAGATTATTGAAGTTGGCTCGTTCCACGGCATCTAGGCTTGTATACCACGTCTGGAGCCCCGAGAGGAACACCAAAGAAAAGGGAATTCTCTTGCAAGAAAATCTATCTTGTAACATCAACAAGCTTGTTTATCATGTTTCATATGATCACAATGAAGAAAAGAACACCAGGCACAACAAATCTTCATACAGCATCATGTAGATCTCCCACGGATTTAATAGAATCAACCATATTCTTCAACATCTTCACAAAATCCATCAATAGAACAAAGAAAGAAAAGGAATACACTATCTTTGAATGGAAATACATCACATAGTATCCAACTTCAATATCTTCATAATCTTCTCTCTCAATCTCTCATATACAATCACTCTGTTTGAGTAGAATTGACTATCTCTGACTCTCTCTCTCTCTCTCCATCAATAATACATCATATCCTCACTACAATCTCCCAAAATCACTCTCAATAATCACTCTTAGGTCGTGGATACCCTTCCCAAGAGGTATGTCTGATATGAAGAGTCACCAGAGCCACTACAGTGTCCTTTCATAGCTCACTACTGTCACTTCACTCTAGTCTTCACTTGAATCTTCAGCAGCTACTTCTTTCACTTCTTTCAGCTCTTTTGCACTTGTATTCACCTCTTTTCAAGGCTAGAAAACTTTCCCAAAGTCACACATACATTCCACAGAACACTTACAGAAGCATACAGAACAGTCTACAGAACAGCTACAGTACAGAACAGAACAGAAATAGAACAAAACAGAGACAGAGGCTCTACAGAAGACCTACAGAAGGTTACAGAAGGTCATCAAAACCACATAACTCATAATCAAATCATTCCAAACTCTCACGAACTATTCAATAAGCTTTCTCAATATCTCATTCTTCATCAATCAATACTCCATCCCTCCCTACAGAAGACAATCAGAACAAAACAGACCAAAACAGAACAAAACAGAAGGTATACAGAACCTATCAGAACCTATCAGAACATCACAGAACCATCAATAAACATCACGATCTTCCAAAACACAATCATTATCATCCAAAACACTCTCAAACCACTTCCAAATCAATCAATCATCTCATAAAATCAACCATTCAGCTCTCAAAAACAACAAAAATCAGCCAAAAAACAAGTCATTTCAACACTCAACATATCCCCACACTTAATAAGGAAGCGTCCTCGCGACCCAGGAAAAAGGGAATACAAGTTCAGGGAAAAGCTCAACTTTGATCTACAATATCTTTTCAAAAAGAATTCATCCACCACAACCCCAACTTATAACCTGGTTCTGATATAAAAATACAAAGAAATGAAAACCTTTTTTTACATTAATACCTCTTATTAAACTAAAATCACAACAAATTTATAAAGGATATAAGAGTTTGCTTCTTCTTCATCTACATCTGCTTCAATTCTCCATCCACGACCCCATCACCACAAATCTCCAAAACGTAGCTCGTACACGAAATCCAATAGGAAACCACCACATTGGTTTGACATAAATGAACTCACAACACAAACACTAATACACAACACAACCATCTGAATGACTCCTTCAAAAAGAGAGTTTTTCATTAAAAAGCTTCCACCATACATTGGAAAGGTATCAATGAAGATGATCCCTCTTAAAAGATTGATGTTGTCGGAATCGATCCATAGACAAGGATTCATCTACAAAGTTTTTAGGAGGATTTTGAAAAAATTGGAGACAGCACATCCTTTCCAACAGGACCAGGTATCTGCTAGGCAAACAGAGGGCATGAAAATACAATATCTCCAGCTATTGGGAATCAATGCTAACATTGACATTCATGCACAACTTTGGAATAGGCTTTGAATCATTATGAGAGTGCCTATGCATATACACCAGGTACCAAGCAAAGTGAGCAGTTAATCTCACTGAGGGATCGGCAGACTGTGAATACTGCTGAGCAAAATGAACATAATTCTAATAAGCTTGACTGGAAGCTGTCCATTCTCCTGGAATTACTGGCCAATTAATCTGCGGTCCTGTAAGGCAATCATCCGAACTCCATCCCCTTCTTCTGGAAATCTGATTATCAAACCCGTCACAGTCACTAACCAACTGAGGTGGTTGAGACATGGAAGTGCTAGGAGAGGGTAATGGAATAAGGGAAAGTGGATGAAGGGAAGGATAGGAAAAATCATAAAAGGAAGAAAAGGTTAAAGAAGGAGTGGCAGAAATTTGGAAGGAATCACTAAGGAACGGTGTTAACTGATAAATAGGAAATGTGGAGGGTACATTAATGGATGGAGAAGAACAAGGTGGAGAAGGGGAAAATACCCTATCCTCAATAAAGGAACAATAAGTGAAAATGGGAATTTGAGGGAAAGATGAAGGTTGGAAAAGAAGGGGTAAAATAATTGTGGAATTAGACTGACAAAGGGAAAGATATATAGCATAGCGGTGAGCCATTTGTTGGTAATAGAGGAGGGTAGGAACAGAAGGTCCTAAGAGAGATCGTCTATGATAGGCATCAAAGAAGGGAGCATCAAATGGATTATGTTTGGAAAGATAGGTTAAGAGATCCATCCTCAGTTGATTAGTACTCTGGGCAAAGGTAGGAGGTGTGTTTTGTCTTTGATTGAGGACCACTGAATCAATCATGGGATGCCACGAATTATCATGACAATCAGCTACTTTGGAGGAATAACTTTGAAACATGTCAGCTATGCGCAACTCCAAATGATTGACATACAAAACAGCCTGTAAAACCACATCCCCCACATACCATGCCATATCTACCTCATCTGGAATTAACAAGTCTCCTCGTAGATACATGTATGACATCAACATGGTATCTGGCGTGACCGAATCCTCAAAGACCATTCTGACTACCTCTGTCAACAACTCAGCAGACCAAGCCCCACTCCAGCCATCCTCTGGAAAAGGTAAATCCATCGTGGAAAGCTTCATGTAGAAGACCAACTTTTGTAAGTGGTAGTGGACAAAGAAAGAATGGTCTGGTAAGACATATTCCTGAAACTGCTCAAAGGTAGACCATAACAAGTCCATTCTGGACTGCAATCTTTCCACTTTATCTTGGAATAGAGGGCACAAAGTAGCCTGTCTCTGAAGAGCAGCCAAGTCCTACTGGGAAAGAGAAGGAATCAATGGAACAGGAGGGCTTGGAGGAACAGAGCGGGACTTTGCCAGTTGATCTTGCAACTGCTGGATTTGGGAGGCTTGGTTGGCCACTGTGTCATTAGCAGTCTGTAAAGCTGAAAGCTTGTCATCTAAGATAGCGTGGAATTCCTTCGCTTCTCTGGACATCCTCTCCTTCTCCTCTGAAAGGCTAGTAACCTGGGATTGAGCCTCGAGTAACTAGGTCTTCAATGAAGAAATCTCATCGCTTTGGGTGGCAACCAGTTGGGTTTGCTGTTCCATTTGCTTAAATAAATCTGCTAGGGTATCCTTAGCAGAAGCTAACTCAGATGTTGCCTTATGCAACTGGTCCTTAAACTGCATGAGTTCTTCATAAAAAGACGCGTACAGCTGTTGAACACAGGCTGTCACTGACAACTCAATGGAACTCTGAATATCCTTGCAAAGGAAAGGAATGGCATCTCCTGAGACGAGACTGTTCAGGGAAGGAACTGATATGTCCAAGGATCCTTCTCGATGTGCTCTGAACAGGTTATTACAAGTGAGATACCCAGGGAGTTCACTGCCAGAGGTAGCAGGGATAGGCACTGAGGGAAGTACAGAAGGAGCTTTATCCGCTACCCTCTTCAAGCGTTTGCGCTATATGACCAGGGGAGGCGGAGAATCATCATCTTCTATGTCAATGGGTTCTGACTCCTCTGAAGGTGGAGGAGGAGGTACTGGATCTGATGGAGGAGGTGGAGGCACAGTCTTCTGTAAACCTGAATAGGTCAAGAAGGCAGACAAATATGATCCATATGTAACATTGGTAACATTACCCCTGGTGACTTTAACAAAATGCTGATCCATTTTAGTGAGGAGGTAAGTGCTCCAATCAATAGCAACTCCTTTCAGCACCATCCTGGAAGGTGTGAAAAGCTCTTTGGACAAATAGTGGGATGGCGTTTTGGCAGGCATAAACCTGTCCAGAAGGAACTGACAGATCGTCTTCCATACGGGATCAGTGATCATAGAAAAGGAAACTCCTGAAGAGTTGATCACCTTCTTAACATCGAGGATTTCCCTTGTCTGCTTCTGCAACAGCTTGAGAATCTCTTCATTAGAGAAGAGCTGACAAGTGGTCACAAAAGGTTCACCTTTGAAGGGTAGAGACAGAGCCTTCCCTAAGCCTCGAGGTATCAAAGTCATAGAAACTCCCTGGACTAGTCCTGTCTTCTTGCTATAAGAGGCCAGGAACTCATCACATAACGACGGATCCTCTGGAAGCAATGGAAAAGGAGTGGCCACAAAAGCAGCAAGTCCCGCCTTCGTGAGAGGCTCAAAAGTAAGTAGGGAAGAGTAATCCCTACTAACTAATGGGACGTACTGGATAGGAGGAGGAGCATGAGAAGGCGCCATTCAGATGGTTACACACACACCACAAACACAGACAATCAAGGAGAATGCCTGCCAAGCAACAAACAAAAAACCAAGGATAAGAGAACAACCAAAACAATAAAACGGGACTCGACCAACTAACCCCAAGCAAACCACATCCTAGAAAAAATTTGACATGACCTTGAGACAAATGCGACCGAAAGCTTCATGCGATGCATCAGACAAACACCCTGAACCCCGTATCAGGCAAGAAAAGAAAAAAAACTGCATACCGTACCCTGAACTGTAACTAAGACAGTAAACCAAAATAATATCACTTCCGACACATATCAAGACTACATCAGTGATAGAACTCTAAGGACTGCGCATACCCATCCCACGAAACGGTTCATTAAAAAGGGGAATTAAGTGCAGTGAGGGGGGATTAATTTAATGAAGGGTTGATTTTAATCAATTATTAAAAATGGGTGAATTTTTATTAGGTGATAAACCTTAGCAAGAAAACGGCGGTTCCTTATTATAAATTAAATTACCCATTATTAGGTGAAGCGGTGCAGTTATTCGATTCCCGGACTTCGATACCCGACTGGGTCTGTAAATGCAAATTCATTGATTACAAATTAAGGTGATGTGGAGCGCTTTTTTGCCAGCGCGTGCTCATGTGACGGCTAGTTTATTTTAATTAAAAAATTAAAGTGCCTCTGTAGCGCACGTAGCGCGTGCTGAGTGAACGGCGGGTTTATTTTAATTAAAAAGTATGTGTCTTTAGCGCGAATGCGCGTGGAAACTGTGGGTGAATAAAGAGTTCATTTTAACAATTAATTTGTGATTAAGGGGGAAATAAAAATAAATAAAGCACATAAAATAAATACCTGGAAGGGGTGTGTATGTAATGCAGAAATGCGCACGGAAGAGTCTCCCAAAAGAAGTGAATCCAGTAAAGGAAAAGTAAAGATCACTGATGAAACAACAAAGGCAACACCTTAGCGGATGTGTGGATTTGATGTTTGTTGGTTTTTGATTTTTATTATTTTTATTTTTATTATTTTTTAGTTTTTTTTTTGTGTTAAGTGGTGATTATTTATGGTTGAATAAATGGAAAATGAGCAAGGGAGGTGAGGGGAATTTTTTAGAATTTTTTAGAATTTTTGACTATTTTTAAATGAATTTTCTACATTTATTGGCAATTTAGGGGTAAAATTAGGAAATATTTAATTTTCAAAAATTGTAGGGTAGGTAATTTCCAGCGGACAAACTCCCAAAAATTGGCAAAAAGCAAAAGGAATTTTTAGAAATTTTTCTGAATTTTTTTTAATGGAAAATTTAATTTAAAAATTAATTAAATCACATAAATCATGTTAATCAAATAAGTCAGGTAGAAATAAGTCAGTTAAGTCTGGTTAGTGTGGGTAAGTCATGTTAGTCACAGGAAGTCAAGTTAGGTTAGGTTAGTCAGGGTAGGTTAGTCAGGTTAGGTTTAAGGGTAGTTAGAACTAACCTAACTAAGGTTAAGCAAACTAACCTAACTAAGGTTAAATCAACTAACCTAACTAAGGTTAAATCAACTAACCTAACTAAGGTTAAATCAACTAACTAGGGTTAGGGTTAGTAGGTTAGGTTAGTCATTCTAACTTAGGGAAAATTAGTGGAACTAAGGGGAGGTTAGGTTAGTGGGAACTAACCAGGGGTTAGGGAGGAAGGAGGAGGTGGAAGAAGAGGAGGAGGAGGAGGAGAGGAAGGGCGGCGACACGGCCGGGAAACGGCGGCGACGGCTGCGGCGGGGAGGAGGCAGCGGCGAGCTCCGGGCGCGGGGCGCGGGCGCTTCCGGCGGCGTGTCCAGGCAGCAGCGGGCGCGGATGCGGCACTACGGACGAGGACGAGGGCGGCCGAGAGGCGGCAGTCGGCTGCTGGAGGGCGCCGTGGAGGGCGAGGCGGCGTCGGCTACTGGAGGCGGCGACAGGGGAGGAAGAGGAAGAAGGAGGAGGCGTGGCAGGTGGAAGAAGGGGAAGAAAGGGGGAGGGAGGGGAAGAGGAGGGTGGGAGGAGCAGAGAGGAAGGAAGAAGGGGAAGAAGAAGGGGAAGAAGAAGTAGGAGGAGGGGAGGAGGAGGAGGGAGGAATGCAGGAGGAGGAGGGGAGAGGAGATGGAGATGAGGAGGGAAGTGGAGATGGAAGGAGGGAAAGAACGCAGAGGGAGAGGGAGAGGGAGACGGTTGGGGGACGGGGAGAGAGAAAGGAGGGTAGGGGGAGATAGGGGAGGGTGGACATGGGCAAGGGGAGGATGGGCAGGGACAAGGGAGGTGGGCAGGGTGGGCGGGCAGGGGTAGGGGAGGATGGACATGGGCAAGGAGTTGGGTAGGGTCAAGAGGGGGCGTATCCTCGTCCCGCGCACGGGCGCGGGGCGGGGTAAAAAAAATTTGCCGTGACGGGATTGAAAGGGCGCTGGGATGACGAGACGGGTCATGTGGACACGACCGGGGTGCGTGGGGATACGTAAAATCGAAAAAGGGCGCGTTCCCGCGCAAAACGGGCGCGCAAATACACGTAAAAATAAAGAAAAATTAATAACACCAAATCCGGACGTCACGAAATAGTGTAAAAACAAAAAGTGGGCAGGACGACAGGGAGAAAACAAGAAAAATATATGACGGAGATTCCGGGAGGGGTAAAGGGCGGTCACGTGCAAAAAACACAAAAAACGAACCAAAAAACGCAATTAAAAATTAATATCGAAAGATCCGTGCATCGGAACAAGGTGCAAAAAAAAGGAAAACTGTGCAGAAAGATGTGCCCGACAATCCTATCACCTCAAAACATAATTCCAACGGAGATAAGACGTGTTCTCATGGGAAAAACCCAAAAAAAACCCTGAAAATGGGATCGGAAATTAATATCGGACGAACCGTTCACCGGAAAGACATGCAGTAAGAAGGAAAAATGTCCGCAGGAAGGAGTGGCACAGGGTTATCACGTTAAAACGCAGTTTCGGTGGAAATAGAAGGGGTTCATATGCAAAAAACACCAAAAATACTCCCGAAAACACATGTAAAAATTAATAATAAAAAATCTAGAAGTCGAAAGAGGGTGGAGGAAAAAGGAAAAATGTGGGGGAAGGCACAGGGGACACGGATGTCAAAGCAAATTGGAATTCCGATGCAAACAGGGCAGGTTCACATGGAAAAATATCAAAAATACGCACGAAAAAGATCGTAAAAACCCGGAAAATTAATAGTGGACAAACTGTGTATCGGAATGATGCGGAATAAAAAGGAAAAATGTCAGGAGAAAAGTAGTTGGCAGGGCTATGACATCAGATCACGGTTCCGAAGCAAGAAAAGTGCGTTCACATGGAAAACCGACTAAATTACGCAAAATGCTTCAAAAATTAATAACGCAAAAACCGTGCACCGGAACAGGGGTAGGTAAAAAGGAAAAATGGTCAGTTCAACGGGGGGAACAGGGCTATAAGGTTGGATTAGGAGTTTGGTGAACGTAGGGTGCATTCACATGGCGGGACCTCAAAATCAAGGAATGAAGGAAAACTGCAGGGGAACAGCCCCAAGGGTGGGTGGAACATAACCGAGTGGGTGGGAAGGGACCCCAGCAGGGTAAAAGTAAGGCATGGCCTATATGCATGAACAGGGTAAGGCATATGCAAAGGGGTATGTAATATAGACGCGCAGGGACGCGTCCCCACACTTAAGACCTTAACGGATAGGGTTAACCGAGCAACAGGGACCTAGGACCATGCCATAGGCCATCCACTAACGTCCCCACACTTAAAACATGACCGTCACGAAGAAACCAAAGTGTAGGGTTAGAAAAACTTGGCCCGTTTCGTCAAGAATCAAGGTTGAGTGTCGACGGCACGTCCAGTGTGGTTGTCGGCGCTGGAGGGACCAAGGCATCTTCTCGGCACACGTCCGTCATGGCAGGGACCACGCGGCAGCACCCAGGGAGGTAGCTGATGGAAGGAATCACAGGAAATTCGTCGATGATGAGGGATACTACACTCAACTCACAATCACTCAATTGAAATGAAAGAACAGTCACTCGCCCCATGACTGATATCACTTGAGGAATAATGATTAAAAACCCATATCTCATACCCAGTTTAGAAATCGACAAGGGGGAATGGTACAGAAGGAGTATGCCAGGGTGCACAGTTGATGGTGCATTAGTGCGTCCAACCCGTCTGGCATAGGTGCAAGAAGGAAGGCAAGGGAGCCTTACAGTGCAGTGTACAGAACCGGGTGACGTGTCTTGTGATGACGGCAAAGACCCATCCCGTGGGTGCACAGGGAAACTGAAACATACCTGACTCCAAGTGTCGTAACGTCCCTCAATCTCACCGCTCGGTAATTGATTGAAGAAACTCCAGTCACACTCAGCCCACCCTCTGTCTCACTCTCTGTTGATAGATACAGGAGGGCAGCCTTTTCCTGAAACCCATTGATATAATCATCACAGTCACTTGTGCAAAGGTTGTATGCCTTGTGCGCATTTGATGGTGCAACTGTGCATCCCGCCCTGTGCCGGCATACGGTGCGAGAAGGAAGGCAAGGGAGCCTTATGGTGCAGTGCACAGAAACAAATTGTGCTTTGTGCATTGAGAGGCCCATCCCGTGCGTGCAACACTTCATTCACACTTCTCACCTCTCATTTGATTTGAAGGGAAAAGACCGGTCTCTCGCCCCACCCTCTGTCTCACTCTCTGTTGATAGTTACAGAGGGCAACCATACTCACTTCCCCATCCGGTTAGGATGAAAGCTCACATCACTCAAGGGGTTGGCGATGAAGATCGCTTCGTCAGTTGTTGAAGAGGCGTACCCAGGGAGGTAGCCATCAAATCGAATATTGTATTGGATAGGAACATGTCGTCTGCTAGAGGACAGGTAGACGCTTTGCAGAGAGACCCAGGACACAGCGTACCAAGGGAGGTAGCTTCGGAATTGGATCCTAGGGATATCAATCAATGAATCCACTTTCTGGACTGCTGGGTGTTACCACCTTTTCCACAGCTAGCTTCTCGCCCAAGGGTGTTTATCACCGTTTCCTGGAACAAGGCCTGCTATGACAGGGAATTGCTTCCTTTTCTCTCATAACAGATTTGTTTTTTTTTTTTTCTTTTTTTTTTCTTGTTTTCTCCTATTCCCGAGGGTGTTTCCACCTTTTCTCGAAGAATAGGTCGGCATGACAGGGACCTCAGTCCTTTTCTCCCATGACCGATATGTATTGTTTTGTTTTTTTTTTTTTTAAATTTAAAAATTGAGCAAGGGAATGGTAGAACTACCATGTGTCAGAACCAACTTCGCCACTGTCGCTGGTGGAAAATAGAGGATAAGAAATCAAGGCTGGAAGGGGGGTTTAAGGGGACAGAGGGTTGCATCCACTTCATCAGGAGTGATTGAAGAACGGCTATCAGAAGTAACATCATAAGAAGTACAATGCCGTGCCAACGAGGGAAAGGATCAAGTGTCCGTAATTGTCAAGATCCCCAAGGAGGGAAGTACTTCTTCAGGCGATATCCATTGATCAGAAAAGGATCATCAGAGGCATCAACGGTCTGCACTTGGACAGAGCCATTAGGGTTGACGGCAAGTACCTTATAGGGGCCCATCCACCGCTGTTGGAGCTTGCCAGGAAACTTGCCAAATCGTGAATCATAGGCTAGGACCAAATCACCTTCTTTGAACTCCTTGTGCTTGATGAAGCTATCATGGTAAGCCTTACGTCGAGCTTGCGTGGCTTCCATGCACTGTAGAGCCATCCTACGAATTTCGTCCAAACATTCCAAGTGCAGGAGACGGCGTTGCAGTGAATCATCATCCCCCAAATGCTCTTTGATAGCCACTCTCAAAGAGGGTAGTTCCAATTCAACAGGAAAAACAGCTTCTATTCCATACACCAACTGGAAGGGTGTCTGTCCTGTTGCTGCTTTATGGGAGGTTCTGTATGCCCAGGGGGCCTCTGTAAGTCGATCGTCCCAATCACGACGATGTGCGGCAATTGTTCTTGTCAGAATCGAGCAGAGGATGCGATTGGTGACTTTGACTTGGCCGTTGGCTCTGGGGTAATAAGGAGTGGACTTGCGATGGCGGATCTTATACAACTCTGTCAACTCTTCCATGACTTTGTTGAGAAAATGCGTGCCCCTATCACTTACTAGCTCTAAGGGACTGCCAAAACGGGTGATGATATTCTCGTACATGAACAGGGCCACGCTGTTACCATCGTCTCGCTTTAGGGCTTTAGCTTCACACCACTTTGTGACATAATCCGTACATACAAGGATGTACCGGTTCTGTTTCCTTCTGGTGGGAGGGTCGATCGGACCTAGAAGTCAATACCCCACTTCTCAAACGGCTTCAAAGGAAGGATAGGTTACAGTGGCATGGCACTTGTCTTCGTGGGTTTCCCCATTCTTTGACAAGCATCACATCTTTTACAGTAATCATAGGCATCCTTATGAATGGTAGGCCACCAATAACCTGCTAGCAGAGCCTTCCTGGCTGTAGCTTCTCCTGCAAAGTGACCTCCACATGGCTCGTCGTGGCAAGCCTTCAGAACAATCCCAATCTCTTCTCCTGCAACACATCTTCTGAGCACTTCATCTTTGCCTTTCTTGTACAGTGCACCGCCTAGCAGGGTGTAGGGGGCTGATTCTAGCATGAGCTTCCTCCTTTCCCGACTAGAAATACCAGGAGGGTACTGTTGGGTTGCCAGCAGATTAGCAATGTCTGCATACCAGGGAGTTACAGTTTCTACCAAGAATAGGGAAGCATCAGGGAGGTCTGGATCATCCTGCTCCTCGTCTGCAGTTTGTGGGATACGCGACAGATGATCAGCCAGAACATGGGAACGACCAGGCTTAGTAATCACCTCAAAGTCGAACTCCTAGAATAAAAGGAGCCATCTCATCATTCGTCCTTTCACGTCCGCTTTGTTCATCAGGAAGGGCAGGGCCTCATGATCCACACCATTGCCAAGCACTCCAGCTCTGTCACTGTATAGTTTCGTTCCCTATCAGTGACTTTTCGGCTTGCGTAATAGATCGGTTGATCCAACTTCGAGGAGCCCTTTTGGCAGAGGATAGCACCTAACCCTTCAATAGATGCATCAGTGTGTACATGGAACTCTTTCGTCCAATCAGGAGGTTGCAGAATGGGTGCCTCTATCAGACACTGCTTCAGAGTGTGAAAGGCTTTGTCACATTCTTCTGTCCAAGTAAACTCTGCATCTTTCCGCAGAAGCTTGTGCAAGGAGGTTGCCTTTGTCGCAAAATGGGCTATGAACCTTCTGTAGTAACCCACATGGCCTAGGAATCCCCTCAACTGTTTGAGGTTGGTGGGTGCGGTCAGAGCTGCGATCTTTTCAATCTTTGCAGGGTCTGTTGATATCCCTTGTGCAGAGACAATGTGGCCCAACAGAACTCCAGAAGAGACCCCAAAGATGCATTTGTCGGGGTTGAGGGAAATCCCATACTCCCGGCATCGATCAAAGCATTGCTCCAAATGTCCCCAGTGTTCACTGATCAAACTATAGACACAGAAGTCATCCAAATATACTTCGATAAAGTCGTGTAGATGATTTTGAAATGCGGCCATCATGACTCGTTGGAAAGTAGCAGGGGCATTGCAGAGCCCAAATGGCATCACTCGGTAAGCGTAGGTCCCCCATTCTGTGGTGAAGGTTGTTTTGGATTGGTCTTCTTCCACAATCTGCACTTGATTGTATCCACTGAATCCATCCAGAAGGGAATAAAGTTCATGTCCTGCCACTGTGTCCAACAGTTGGTCTGTGAAAGGAATAGGAAAGTGATCCTTCTTCATCTTGGAATTAAGCTTTCGGAAATCCACACATATTCGCAATTTGCCATTCTTCTTGGGTACAACCACAATGGGTGAAACCCATTCACTATTTGCCACTGGATAGATGAACTCGGCTTCCAGAAGCTTCAGCAGCTCCGCTTTCACCAATGTGGAATAATTCGGGTTCATTCGCCTCTGTCGTTGCCGTACTGGCTTGGCATCAGGCTCCAAGTCAATATGATGTTGACATATTGTGGGATCAATCCCCTTTAGGTCTTTGTAAGACCATGCAAACACGTCCAAATTTTCTTTCAATAAGTTGTGCAAGGTTGACAACTCCTCTTCTGGGAGGCTGCTACCCACCTTCAAGTGGTGTTCAGTGCCTTCTGCATCCACAAAGGTTAACCGCCTTTCACCTTCTACTTCACGGATGAAGGTCCCGCGGACTGCTTCTGGGTAGAGATCCGACTCCTTCAAGGGAGTGGTGTCCTCTTCTGATGTCCCACTAGAACCAATTTCTTCTTTTGGTGGAGACTTAGGTTGCTCCTTAAGATATTGGAATGGGATTAGAGCTATTTCGGGTTTGGTTTCAAAACGAATTACCTCTTGGCTTGAAGACTCCTCTTCTGATGACACATCCAAGAACGTCACATAACAGGGACCCTCTGATACCTGTTGGGTTGGTAGGATTGGTGCTTGTTGGCACGGTGCATCATCATCATCTTTCTTCGGCAAGGATGGGTGAGGACGGCAGGAGCCACTCTTGAAAGACGGCTTGCTCTTCTTAATCCATTTCTTATAAAGGTTTTGCATATGAGAAGATCCATTTACCAAACCAAATGGTACCATTGCCATTCTGTCCCGTAGCATGAGCTCGTCTGCTTCTGATGCTTCTGGAACTTCTTCCTCAAATGTATCCTCTTCAGGTGGGATAGACTCTTCCGTTTCTCTTTCATAACCTTCTTCGTCCATTTCATATCCAACCTCTTCTGTCTCTGTCTCTGCCTCTGCTTCTGCTTCTGCTTCTGCTTCTGTCTCTGTCTCTGTAGGAGCTCTGTAACAGAAGAACAGATTCTCTGTTTCCTCTCCTGCCTCTGTCTCTGCTGTGGCCATGTAACAGGGAGAGCAGTACATCCATGCTTCTATCTCACTGTCAGAAGTGATTTCAGAAGTCATGCCCGGTTCAGGCAGGAAGTATTCACCCATTGATAATGGCTTTGCATCTGTTGGAAGTCGGCTTACAGTATCCACTGTTAAGGAATGTGCCACTGTTTTCTTGGGAAGTATCTGTTTGACAGCATCTTCATCTGCTGATGTTCCATCTGTAGCCTCATTAGGGGAGTCAGAAGATAATTCCAAGGAGGTGGATCCATGTCCTTTTTGAGAACCATACAGTTTCAGCACTACTTGGTTGGGTCCTCTACCCAAAGTCAAAGTTCCTTTAAACCAATCCGTCCTTGCTCGGGCTTCAAAAAGCCATGGTCTGCCCAGTAACAGAGGGTAGGATGTACCATAAGAGTTTGGCTTCACCACCAGATAGGTTAGCCAATAATCTTTTCCAGCCACTGTAGTCTTCACATATGGGAGAATGCCCAAAGGCTTGATTCTACTCTGATCCGCCAGTCTGATGAGCCATTGGGTGGGTTGCACACCTTGTAAGCCTAGATCCTTCATTGTCACATCCGTCATAATGTTTACTGATGAGCCTCCATCAATCAGTGCATTTGCAATGAAGCAGCCTTCTATCCACACACCAGTCTCTGGAGTACCCGGATCTAGAAAGGCATTAGTCACATCCACTTCTTTTACAGGCTCTGGAGCCTTGTTGGATTTTGTTGCTGTTGAGGGAGCAATCCTTAAACCACGTCTTCTTGTCAGTATACTTTTGAACCTTTTTCGGCAACTGGGAGACAACATCAATAATTGTCGGAATGTGAGGCTAGGTTTAAAAGTATCTAGATCTCTGACCAGATCATATTCCTTAATAGGATCCACTGGCTTCTCTAACCGATTAGGGAATGGGGCAACACCCATTCTCATTTTCCCTCTTTCTTCCAACAGAGGAATTACAGGAACTTCTTCTGCCAATTGTGGCACTTCCTCCTCTTCTGTCTCTTGGACCTCTGGTCCTGCCTCTGTAACTGTCTCTGTAACTCTCTGTGGCACTGTAGGGCTCTGTACGGCACTGTTAGGCTCTGTTCCGTTCTGTTCTTCTGGTGGAAGACTGAACTTCACTGTTCTGGCAGGAGGGTTATTTTCTTTCTGGATAGGTGGTTCCTTCTGCTTTGCACGCGTGATGGCAGCAACTTCCAATTCCACTAAATTGGAGGTAGGCTCTTGGGCCTTGGACGGACTATTAGTAGCACTGTTTTTCACTGGGGCTGGACTTGGACAGTCTTTTGCAGTGTGGCCTTCTCCTTTGCATCGACTGCATAAGGGCTTGTAATCCACTGACCTTCGAGGATTTGGACAATTTGGTGAAATGTGTCCCTTTTCTCCGCATCTGTAACATTCCACTTCTGATCTCTGACCACCGCCAGACGGTCTTCCTCTGTAACTTTGAGAAGGAAATCTTCTGGGTCCGAAATTAGGACCAAACTCTCTAGGCTTGGGTCCAATATCCTGTGTTGTCATTTTGGATTCCAGCAAGTTGAATCTTGCGTCTTCTTCCTTTCTTCTCCTATCATGCATCTCCTTCAAAGAGCAAATGTCCTCTGTATGATTCTTCCGCAAACAGTAGGAACAGAAGGCTCCAGGGATGGTTGGTTTTCGTGTACATTCAGTGGCTAAATGGCCTGCTTGATGACACTTACCACACCAAGTGTTTGACTGCATCACATCTCTTCCTGCTCCTGCAACATTGGATATGCTAGCCGTATTCACCTTCAGCGTCTGTAGTTGTTCTATAATCACATCCATCAACTCCTTTTTGATGTTTGCAACTGAGTTGGATAAATAATCCTTCAAGCTTTCTCCTCCTGACGTACCAGCAGGAGGGTTTTGAGGAGTTTCTGTAATCACTGCATAAACGGGTTGGGCTGGTACAGAGGGGTCTCTGTTCTGGTTCTGATTCAGAGCTCCTGTTTGAACTGTTGGCTGTTGACTCCAGTGGGTAGGGTTCCACGGTTGCTGCTGATTTGGCATGGAGGAAATTGGTTGGGACCATTGTTGTTGGGGTTGAACCACCATTTGAGGCATGGATTGTGGCCACTGTGGATTTGGTGCACTGTACTGTGATATCGGGGGCATCTGTTGGTAAGGGTAGGGGACAGTCCCAGGAACTGCATTTGGTGGGTACATCATTCCTGGCATCAGAGGAGGTAGGACTCCTCGTCCTGAATTCATCGTCAATCTAGCTTCCACTTCATCGTACAGTCTTGCACCTTCTGTTGCAGCTTGCAGGGTGGCTGGTCTTTGTAGCTCCACAAACTTACGGACTTCTGGTTGTAATCCTCTGAGAAACACCCCCTTCTGAATGCCATCATCTAGATTATGGTTAGTCCATCTCTTCAGGATGGATTCCATTCGTGAGACATAGGCTTCTACTCTTTCTCCAGAGGATTGACTTAGGTTCATAAATTCCTCTCTCATCCGCTCTTCAAAACCTTCCCGCCTGAATTTAGTGAGGAAGGCCAACTTCAGGTCGTCCCATGTGCCAAAAGTTCCTGCTGCTTGTCTCTCATACCACTGAAACGCCGCGCCCTTGAAAGTGGCGGGGAATATTGCTAACCAATGCTCAGGGGTTCTGGCATTGTTAGCCACACATGCTACCATAAACTCTGCTACATGAAGATCGGGGTCTTCATTGTACTCTCCCTTAAAAACTGGCAATGGGACTACATTCGCTGGCCTGTCATCAATATGGACGGATCTGGCTTGGAAGTGGACCTCCAGCAGGAGGAGGAAGGGCTTGATGTGCCATTGGGACTTCTGTAAAGAGTTCCGCAAGGGCGTCAAAGGCGGCTTCTTCTGCGAGCTTGCTCTCGGCTCTGATTCTTGCTTTCTCTCTTCTCACGTACCTCTGGACTCGTTCTAACTCTTGCCTCTTTATTGCGTCATTCATCAGGGGGTTGGCTCCACTAGGTTGTTAGTGCTCCACAGAGGGTTAACAAAAGGCTTCAGTCTCTGGAGGACTCTCTTGCCAACATTTCTTCTACTTCTTTCTTTTCAACGTCCCTGAATTCTGCTTTCATGCCACTGCACAGGGAAAAATATTCGGTTCTGAAGGTGTCAAAATGCATACGTCTGAGCATTGTGGTGGTGCCATCATCATAGTAATGCCAGCTTCTGATGGTTTCAATAGTGTATGTTGTAAAAAACACTCTATCTACCAACTTCCAGTGGGTTGCTAATTGAACAAACAGAAGATTATCAGTGCACCAAGCATCCCATGTATCTTGCTGTTGAGCATCCACGAACAAATTCCAACTCTTTTCCTTCTTATCTTTGTGAACCTCTACAGACCAAGACTCCTGAAGCTTCTTCACAATCTCCCACTTGATGTTGTCTGGAAACTTCTCAATGAATGCCAAATCTTCCATGGATGGTCATTCTCTCTGTTTCTGCTCTTCAGTTTGTTCCCAAACAGTTTGCCACCAAGATGCAAGTTTCTGCTGCTTCAATAGGAAGAGGAAACTGTCCACCACATAGAGCATGCATCATGATGGTGATGTGTTTCCGCCATTGTGGGATGAACTTCTTGTGGAAAGTGGCTTTGATTATGAGAAATTCCAACTCTTCAGTGGAAGAAGGAACTTTACAAACATCCATTGAATTCTTCTCTTCTTGGCAATGCCATTTCCTTCATTTTTAGCCTCTTTTGGTGCTTGTTGATGGCAAGTTTCCCCGGCTGCGCACCAAAAACATGGAGCCCCGAGAGGAACACCAAAGAAAAGGGAATTCTTTTGCAAGAAAATCTATCTTGTAACATCAACAAGCTTGTTTATCATGTTTCATATGATCACAATGAAGAAAAGAACACCAGGCACAACAAATCTTCATACAGCATCATGTAGATCTCCCACGGATTTAATAGAATCAACCATATTCTTCAACATCTTCACAAAATCCATCAATAGAACAAAGAAAGCAAAGGAATACACTATCTTTGAATGGAAATACATCACATAGTATCCAACTTCAATATCTTCATAATCTTCTCTCTCAATCTCTCATATACAATCACTCTGTTTGAGTAGAATTGACTATCTCTGACTCTCTCTCTCTCTCTCCATCAATAATACATCATATCCTCACTACAATCTCCCAAAATCACTCTCAATAATCACTCTAGTCTTCACTTGAATCTTCAGCAGCTACTTCTTTCACTTCTTTCAGCTCTTTTGCACTTGTATTCACCTCTTTTCAAGGCTAGAAAACTTTCCCAAAGTCACACATACATTCCACAGAACACTTACAGAAGCATACAGAACAGTCTACAGAACAGTACCAGAACAGCTATAGTACAGAACAAAACAGAAACAGAACAAAACAGAGACAGAGGCTCTACAGAAGACCTACAGAAGGTTACAGAAGGTCATCAAAACCACATAACTCATAATCAAATCATTCCAAACTCTCACAAACTATTCAATAAGCTTTCTCAATATCTCATTCTTCATCAATCAATACTCCATCCCTCCCTACAGAAGACAATCAGAACAAAACAGACCAAAACAGAACAAAACAGAAGGTATACAGAACCTATCAGAACCTATCAGAACATCACAAAACCATCAATAAACATCACGATCTTCCAAAACACAATCATTATCATCCAAAACACTCTCAAACCACTTCCAAATCAATCAATCATCTCATAAAATCAACCATTCAGCTCTCAAAAACAACAAAAATCAGCCAAAAAACAAGTCATTTCAACACTCAACAACGTCCTACCCTTGTCACCTAAGCAAAGCCCGAATGCTTGCAAATGTTGAGTCTGGTCATTGAGGCCGTTGGCTTCGCAGACTTGCTCAACCTGCTCAACAAAGCTGTATGGATCGTCATGCGGTTGGTACTTGTCGAGTTGCTTGGCAACAATCGGTATTTTGGCCTGGCTCTTTGAGCCCTGGTTTGCCCCTAATCCTACAAGCAGAGACGTCGCTAGTGCGGTGGGACTCTACTCTACTGCGGTGTTATCAAGCAGCCATTTCATGAGGAGCTCGCTCAATGTTAGGTCTCCTTCTAGCGCTCTCTCATGGTCTGTTCAGTTTCGGCCAGCCAAGTTCAGCATTCGCTGCACCTCATGCAGCTCCATGCTTTGCCTTTGTCTCCTAGCCTGTTGATCCCTATTATACTCAGCTATGCCTTGCGGGCTAGCATTCTCTCCTCCTCTAGGTCTGCAATGATTGCGTCTGTTGTCCTGCCGCGGTGCTCATACCGGGCATGCGCGTCATAACTACTTACCATCTTCTGTATAGCATTTGGGAATACACTCAAATCGAGCTCCTCATTAGACCGATGGTCTGAGCTTTCTTCCATCATGGTCGAATTCTTGCGCCCCGCTATGCTGTTGATCAAGTTGAATAGTCGTGTGACAGATCCTCGTCGTTGGCGCTCCTTGCTTGGTTCTACCCTACGCTTCACTTGTTTGTCTATGTCTTGGGTCCTCTCCTATTGGTGGGTTCCTTGAGTGATTTATCTGAGTGAGTTCCTTTGATTATTGAATACAAACCTCAAGTTATGGTCACTTGATGAGTGTGTCGTTTCTCGTGCACTTGTACCCAATCAGGCTTTCAGCTTTTTTAAGTGTGCTTCAAGTGCAGAAATTCAATGTGAGTGCCGCAAGCAATTCCTCGGCATCTTACTCACTCTCGCTCATTTCGGGCCTGATAGGCTTTATTGCTCAAGTCCTGGCCGTTCTAGTGGTTCTAGGGTCTGCGCTGCTTCTTACCGTTCACTAGGGGGTAGGTCGCTGGGGAGTGCTCCAGCACTGTCCCGTGGTCTTGACTCCTACATCGAGAACTGCCTACAACGTGTTTGCCATGTCGTCCTGGAGCGGGTTGCGCTTCCAGTCACTCGTGGGGGTCAAGTTTTGATGTTTTCCCCTCTTTTTTTTTTGTGTCCGAATCTGGGAATTGGACGTCCGATTTACCAGTGGTCCGATTCTAGTGATCCAATTTACCAGTGGTCCGATTCTAGGAATCGGACCAGGTGGGTCCGAGTTTGAGTAGTCGGAGTCTCAGAATCGGACAGGGGTTAGGTGTCCGATTTTAGAAAATCGGATAAGTGGTCCGATCGGATGCGGTTGGTCCGAGTGTCTGATTCTGGGTGGTCCGATTGTGGGCTGGTCCGATTCTGGGAATTGGATCAGACAAGGTGGTCCGATTGCTGACGTGTCCTAATTCGTCGGATCGGACGGGGTTGGTCCGAGTCCGAGCATCCGAGTCCGAGAGTCCGAGTCAGACGGGTTGGTCCGATCGGACGGTTGTCCGAGCGTCCGATTCTGGGAATCGAACACTGAGTCGGGTGTCCGATTCCACCGGCCCGATGCACTTTCGAGCACAGATTCGTCCAAAATTTCAAGATATCGATGACTATAGACCACAAAATTCACCAGTAATGATGTTGGAGTGGTAGGGGAGAGATCTATGTACCTGGGGATCGCCGAATGCAACGTCACGCCGTGCCCTGATCGATTCAACGGTCGCCCAAGCTCTCTCTCTCTCTCACACACACACACACTCTCTCTCTCTCTCTCTCACTAGTTGCAAATGAGAATTCCCTTGCCCTTCCAGAACTTATAACCTTGCTGGTCATTCCCCGGATGCTACAGATCACTCTCCTAGCGATTCCTACACATTCAAAAGCGCATTTCCTCCATTTTCCCCCTGTTTTCCCCGATTTTCTCCCTGCTTTACA
Organism: Lygodium microphyllum; assembly: GCF_053477565.2. Classification (NCBI taxonomy): domain Eukaryota; kingdom Viridiplantae; phylum Streptophyta; class Polypodiopsida; order Schizaeales; family Lygodiaceae; genus Lygodium; species Lygodium microphyllum. The sequence continues at coordinate 45,709,000 of NC_141153.1, read as the reverse complement.
GCAGCAAACCCTCTGCCTCTCGGGTGTGATTTCCTACTGTTAACCTACTCTAAACACAACATAAATCGAAAGCAAAACACTGAACTAATTTCTCCACGTTTTTCAATCATCAAACAACCAGAATATCCCAAAATACTTACCTGTTTTGAAGATCAAAAACACCCAACTTCCTACCTATCTTAAGCTCTATTTCGGGGATGAATACCCTACTTCGATGCTCGATATGAGGTGCGCAAGTGCTCAAGCTTGAATCCGTTGGTCCCGGCAACGGAACCAAAATGTGGGAGCTTTCACTCAACCGCCAAGACCCACGGACCGCTTATTGTTTCAAGCGTTCCAAGGAGCTCTAATGGCTCTCTCACCTTGCTGACGCGTCGTCGATCCTACGAGTGTAGTGAGCTTACTTTGATGCTCGATCGAGTACCCTCCTCTCTCTTGCACTCCGGTAGCTCCACGATTCTTGATGCTAGCTCAAGCATCCTCAAGCCTCCTCCATCTCCAAGATCCATCCTCCATGCCGCGCGTGCAAGAGAAGAGAAGAGAAGAGAAGAGGAGATGGTGAAGAGCTTCACCCTCTTGATCCCTCACTCTCACACACACTCACTCCCTCACACTCTCACACTCCCTCTCTCAAGAGCACACACAAGCAAGAAGGAGAGAAGAAGAGAGGAAGAAGAAGACTCTTTTTGCCACACACCAAAGAATAAGCTTCTCATTCACTTTTCAACTTTATATACAAAGCCCTAAATCCTTTTTGGGCGATCATCCCCTTTTCCCTCTTTTACATGGTCGGCCGTAGCCTAGGCCCTTTTTCCCATTTCCTACCATTCTAATTTATCCTATTCCCAACTAATGCATACACTTTGCACAGGAGCGAGCCTCGCATTCTTTTACAAAGATTCGGGGGTGCTCCCACATTTTAATGGTGAGCCCTTTTTCTGTTTTGTTGTCTTGGGCCAACACCGAGGCTTTCTGAGGGTCGTGCCCGAACATTTAAATTTTTCAGGGATTGGTTACCGGTCAAGGCGCCTTTTTCTGCTTTTATCCTGTGCCTTTTTTGCTATTTCCATTTTTCCTCAAGCCTCCTCCATCTCCAAGCTCCATCCTCCATAGCCGCGCGCACAAGAGAAGAGAAGAGAAGAAGAGAAGAGGAGATGGTGAAGAGCTTCACCCTCTTGATCCCTCACTCTCACACACACTCACTCCCTCACACTCTCACACTCCCTCTCTCAAGAGCACACACAAGCAAGAAGGAGAGAAGAAGAGAGGAAGAAGAAGACTCTTTTTGCCACACACCAAAGAATAAGCTTCTCATTCACTTTTCAACTTTATATACAAAGCCCTAAATCCTTTTTGGGCGGTCATCCCCTTTTCCCTCTTTTACATGGCCGGCCGTAACCTAGGCCCTTTTTTCCATTTTCCACCATTCTAATTTACCCTATTCCCAACTAATGCGTACACTTTGCACAAGAGCGAGCCTGGCACTCTTTTACAAAGATTCGGAGGTGCTCCCACATTTTAATGGTGCGCCCTTTTTCTCTTTTGTTGTCTTGGGCCAACACCGAGGCTTTCTGAGGGTCGTGCCCGAACATTTAAATTTTTCAGGGACTGGTTACCGGTCAAGGCGCCTTTTTCTAATTTTATCCTGCGCCTTTTTTGCTATTTCAAATTTTTCCATTTTCTGCTCCTCTGTGCTGCGGGAAACACGGTAACAGAAGGGATACTGCCTCTTCCCCCTTGGCAAAACTATCCACACGTGCACACGCACATGCATACGCATGCACGCACGCACACCCCCCCACACACACCCCCCCCCCACACACACACACACACAAAGGAGGAAACTTCTAATAAGCTTCCAAGTTTTCCCCCCTTGAGAGGCATTCTTACACCCAGTCTGTTGCAAGGAGCTAGCTTCCCTAGTATGCCATGGGTGCATCTGTGAAGAAGGCCCGAGCTAAACAATGGCTCCAAAGTGAAGTTCGAAGAGAACGCTAATCCCATGTCAAATGACAAAGCTAAGGGTCAAGGAACCGCAACACTTAGTAGCTTGGTGCATCCAATTAATTTTACTCTAGTAGAAATAATCTTAAAGGAACAATAAATGCAAATCGACTACATTAAGTAGGAAAATTTTTATTCAAGCTAAAATTCATGATAATAAGCCACCAATTATGTTTCATTAAAAATCATGTTGGAGATTGTACTTATTTTCACCTCAGTAAAAATTATGGATTTTTATTGCACTAAAAGCATGTTATAGAATGTAACAATTTGCATAATAGACTTCGCATTGGTGCACACAAAAATTAGAAGATTTTGTATTGGTTTCTGTTCTTAGAGCATTAAATTTTATGCACTAGCATTGGCATGCATGAGAGATAAAAGGAATTGACAGATGTTTGCACTCGAGTGTGTAGAAAAATGATACGGACTGTCAGGAATTGACGTTTTACATCAAAGATATCGTGAAGGAGACTTGCATCTAGGAAAGTTGTGTTGTATGATTGCAAGGCATGATCCTAAGTATCCTAGTTAATAAAGAAATATTTGCATCTGTAAATGCATCCATGAAAAGCAGTAAATTCTTACTTCATTGCATGAGCAAAGAGATAAGTTCCTCTTCGCTTGCATAAGTAGTGTATTTAGTTTGCACTTCACTTGTAGAGAGGAAGGAATTGAAAGAGATAAAAGCGTTTTTCTTTTTTCCATAAAATTTTGTTTACACTCCATGATTGCAATGTGAATGAACTAAAGCATTAAAAAATGTATCCACAATAATGAATACTTGAAAGACATACAAGCTTCGATCTGCTTGAGGTAATGACGTGGATAATTAGACTATTTAAAATTTGTCCAAGTAAGAATGTCAACTCACTTAGGTTATTCCCAAGGATTCCTAATCAATAGATAAACCTTAGAGTGATATTTGTGACCCAACCATCAAAACAATGGAAACACTATCTAAGGACCGACCCATAGGACTACTAAGTTCTCTTTCCACACTCGTTGGTGAGAGCATAGTTGCCCACAATCATGCGACTACTCATAGCAAACTAGGGTTGCTATCATGGAAAAATAAAACCCCATGATAGTGGTAGTTATCCAAACTATAGTAGAGATATTTTTATTGTACATGAGGTGGTTGATAATGATTTCTGCAATGAAAAATCAAAGGAGCAAGATAATGAGAATAGGAGGGACCTAAATAGGGCCTAGAGTGATTTAGGATGACATTATTTGACTTACACGAAAACTCTAAATCCTAGAGGATTGGGGTAGGGTTTCATGGGGATAATAATGGGGAGGGTAGCGCCTACTAAAGGAAAATTGCAATTCCTATTGCAAGGATAATCAAGGGATGAATCGTATATTACTCATCTAGGAGTAAGAGAACTTGTACCTAGAATACCTCTGTCACGCAAGAGATATGGAGGATAGCACCGAGGATTCAATGCAATCACATCATGACCAATCCCTCCAAGGCAAGAAAAATCGAAAGGTTGAATGCTTAGCATTCAAAAGGGAACTCCACCTTAGCAGGTGTTCTGAGCGCTTGCCCACATTATTATTTGTGCTTGTAATTTTAGGAGCACTGCTTGTGAAAGGATTGTTTGATCCAAGCTCTCATAAGAAACTGGTATAATGAATCTGGTTAAATTCATGGAGGGGCGCACCAAACCACCCCCAGCTGGCCACCAAACCGTATCTAAGGGGATTCTAAATAACCATGACGAGAATATAGACCGAACCCACCACCAGAGGTCTCTCCGTGGATTAGTTTGAATGTAGGAGGACGCTTGGATGCTGGGGGGCTCTGGTTGTAAATCCTCTACCTCTGGAACCTACTCAAACAATCTACGTGACTCGAGATGGATTCTTGAGGCCCTGTTACTAGTGCAAGGGTAGAAACTTGGAGGATAATAATACGCATCCTTACATATTTCGGCCATCGTCCTATGGACAGAATTTGTATCTTAGTTGGAATTTTTAATATGGAGTTTACTTTTCAAGGAATTTTCCTAAACTATTTTCGTTTCAATGAATAAATTACGTAAAGGAACATGTGACTAATGGGTTAATTAAGGAAACTGCTTGAATGTGTGTTCACTAATGTGCCCTTAGGTAAGTAGAAAACTAAATCTATCAAGGAAAGTGGGTGGAAGCTCCTATCCTACGGCAGGGTAGTTAGAGATAACTGAGAGGCTTCTCAACATTCAAACCATGATGACGTATTGACCGTAGTTTATGTAGGATAGAACCCTGGTTCATATCGTTTTAGGGGACCGGAATGGGACTTTACCTTACGGGTAGAGAGGTCGAGCAATGCATCCCTCTCATTTCCCATTCTCTTTGAGCCAAATGCAATATGAGTCCACCTTGGTTTAGATGCTCTATGCAAACTAGACGCCAGAAGGCCATAGAATGACTTGACCATTAGAAACCTAGGAGGATTCAGGTTGATCTAACAAGGTTGACCAATACACTTAGTTGCAGAGTAGACTCAAGATTCACTATCCGAGAAACCTTGTGACATTCTGTGGGAGTGCCAGGAAGCGTCTTTTAGATCAAATTTCCGATGGACTACTAAAACCTGTCGTGACTCAAGCATGTTACACTCACACATGGAAGAGGAGACTTAAGAGTGTGTGGAAATCTCAAACTTTGTTCAAGATTAACTTGATGATGTAGTGAATTGCACCTTACTAACTATCCAAAGAGACATGATCAAGATTAAAGAAAAATATCGGCTATGTCCTTTGTGTAAAAGAGAAGGTGAGGCAATATGAATGAAGAATCATGGATGATTTTGGTGGTTTTCAAAGGGGTCCTTTGCAACATATGATGGTTGACCCAATATTAAGATGAGGCAATATGAATGAAAAATCATGGAGGATTTGGGTGGTTTTCAGAGGCTAACCCAAAATATTGTGGCATTTGGTAATGAAAGGTGCCCTTATAGGTTACTAGATAATGTGTTTAGCCATGTCATAGAAGAAATCTTAGCAATATGTTATTTTGAGAAAGAACTCTTGCTCTTTTAGAGTAGTAAACGAAAATGTTAATAAAGCTTATCTCATCCTTTAAGTGATTGATGTAAAAATTACTTCATCTTTTCTTTTAATACATACATATTATAGACTACATTACAAAATCTAAGTTACATTGATGTGTGTGTGTGTGTGTGTGTGTGTGTGTGTGTGTGTGTGTGTGTGTGTGTGTGTGTGTGTGTGTGTGTGTGTGTGTGTGTGTGTGTGTGTGTGTGTGTGTGTGTGTGTGTGTGTGTGTGTGTGTGTGTGTGTGTGTGTGTGTGTGTGTGTGTGTGTGTGTGTGTGTGTGTGTGTGTTCCACCTCCGTCCCTCTCTCTCTCTCTCTCTCTCTCTCTCTCTCTCTCTCTCTCTCTCTCTCTCAATTTTTTCTTGCTTTTTCTCTCCCACTTTGCCTTTTTTTCATCTATTCATTCTCTCTATCTTATTTTTCTTTTATTTTACTCTCTTTTCTTTTTCCTCTCTTTGTGTATGTGTTAATGTTTTTCTCCCACCTCTATTTTTCTCTCTTATTTTTCTTCTCTCCCTCTCTAATTTTTTAGTCTCATTTTCTCTTAAATTTTCCTCTATGAGTATTTTCTATCTTTTTTTCTCTCTCTTTATTTTCCTCTATCCCTCTTATTTCTTTCTCATTCTCTCTCTCTCTCTCTCTCTCTCTCTCTCTCTCTCTCTCTCTCTCTCTCTCTCTCTCTCTCTCTCTCTCTCTCTCTCTCTCTCTCTCTCTCTGATTTTTTCCTATCCTCTCTCTTTTTCTAATCTCTCTTTCTAAATTTTGTACACATATAAGAGGAGAGAGAGAGAGAAAGATGAGGCAACCAAGAGAGCACACACATGAAGACTTGAGCACACTGAGAAGTAGGGCTAAAATGTCCTTCTTTCTTCTTCTCCCACACAAAATAACTTAGTTTGCAATATGATAAATGACTAATATGAAAGTACTAGAAAATATATATATGTGGTTACTATAACTATAACATGTCCGGACCTTGACACATTTTTGTAGCCCATCAGGAGGGAAATCTAAAGGACACCACCTAGCACTCTTGAAGAATGTCACAAGTTTAGTCAGATAGCACCTCTCGAGTCTTCCTCACAATAGAGTGTATCAGCCAACCCTTTGAGGATCAACCTGAGTTTTTCTAGGTTCTAATAGATAGGTCACTAGCAGTCTTCTAGTGTCGGTCTTCAAATGATCCACTTTGCATAGGACATCTAAACGAAAGCAGACCCGTACCTATAACGTGTCCCCCTTGTCTACTTGTGGGACACGTCTTAGCAGCCCATCAGGAAGAGAGTCTAGAAAGCGCCGCCCGGCACTCACAAGGAATGTCATGGGGTTTGCGATCAAGGTCTTTCCGAGTTTACTACGAAGCGGAAGCAACTGGCCGTTCCCACTTAGGACCGACCTGAGTCATGGTTTTTCTAATAGTCAAGTTTCTAGGAAGTAGCTAGCGTCGAGCCCCAAATGAACCACTTTGTGCAGAAACATCAGGGTTGAAGCAGATTTATATTGCACTTGGTTCAAGGAGAATGGGAAGCGAGAGGGATGCGAAGCTCGACCTCTTTGCCCGTAAGGCATAGTCCCATTCTGTTTCCCTAAAACAACATAAATCGAGACTCTAACTCTATTGATTCTAGGTCATTGCTACTTCGCTGTTAATTCCTTCGAGAAAAGTTCCCGGCTAACCAGGACCACCCTTCCGTAGGACGGACCCGGAGTCACATCCACCGCACTTTCCTCGGGTTGCTTACTTATCTAATTACCTACCACATTTAGTTTGACAAGAAAAAGCAGCTTCCTTAATTAACCAATTAAACATTGGTTCCTTCACGTAACTTAAGCACTGACACAGAAAAACAATGTCAAGCAAGTTCCTTTTCAACATTTGATCTTTATTTATCATAGTCTTTGGAATACATCAAATATCCAGCCCAAAGGCTATCCCAGTAATCCTCAGGGATTGCTATTCCAAGTTCTGCCCCCATTGACTAGTATACGGGCCTCGAGATCCCATCTTGAGTCACATCGGCCTCTTGTGTAGGATCCGGAGGCAAGGAATTTACGGCCAGAGCCTCCCCTGGCACCCAAGTGTCCTCTTGCTCCAAGTAGCACCCACAGAGAGACCTCTTGCGACGGGTTTGGTCCATGTACCCGGCACGGCTAACAACCCCCTTGGATAGGGTCAGGCAGACAATCGGAGGTAACTGATACTGCCTCCCCCTCCAGGCTTTTAACCTGAAGCATTAGTTGTTTTTCCTGAATTAGTTCCTTGAGCAAATAAGTACAAATAGTGCACCTAAGTGTACAATCATGAGCATTCCAATGGTCGTTCGTACGGCCAATTGCTAAGGTGTGATTCCTTCTCCCCGAATACTTCAAGCATTCGATCCTAGATCAATCGCGACTTGGCAAGATCCCAAGGGTTTTGTAAGCTGAGTTGCTTGTTTACCCTTTTTCCTTGGGTTAGGTTTTATACCCTATTGACCCAATTTGTTACTACCTTAGGTTTCCTTATATTATGGTCAATAAATCCTGGACAACCCCGTTGCCCTAACTCGGATGGTCAATTGCTTTCTTGGCAAATTCATAACTACCCTAGCTTGACATATCAGTCCTAAGGAAGAGTGTTGTAGCAGGATTACTACTCAATTCCTAGGAAAATTGACTTGTAATTAGAACTCGCCGAACTTGGTCTAGGGTGTAGCAGTACCATTTTGTGATTTAGAGACAAGAGCATATGACGTTGCAGCTTGTAGCACGAGATACGTGTCAGTATCTCACTTGTGGGATTATATCTTTCATCGTACAGTATTTCTTGATCAAGAATACCTTTGATCAAGATATAGGGTTTGGGAGTCCTATTGACCCAATCCAAAACCCTAACCCTACTAGGCTTGATAAATGTTTTGGCCCTAGGGTCCCTAAATTCCTTGCGAAAGACTGATCCCTAGGGTGAGAACCCTAGATCATTCTTACATGGGCGTTTTGATAATCCTAACATTTCGTGAATGTGGGTAGAACTTTTAAGATTGAAAATATTAAATCGGCATCCCAAGTGCGATACTAAGCAGAGTTTTATCATAACTTAACCCTACCTAGCACATTGAGGTGACCGTCATATGCTAACTAATCATATATTTATGAATTTCATGTAAGTTACTCAATTACTCGCAAATTACTTAGTTGATCTGACCAACCCACGATTAAAGGTGACCTTCTCTTTAAAGATGCAAATACTTTCATCTAAACTTGCAAGTACTTTCCCTAAAAGATGTAAATAACTGCAAGATGTGTGAGATGTATCATTCCATGAAATTTCAAGACCATAGACCTTTTTGCCTTAATGCAACTACAGTGATCTTTCTTTTCCTTGCCCTATACTATAATGATGTCATTCAGAGCTAATTCATATAAACCCTACATTGATGCATCGAATTCAAAGCTTTAGTATTTTAATGAAGATGCATCCTTTCCCAATTTCGGACTTTGATAAAAGAGCTCTATGCATGGATGCATCATTCTTTCATGACCAGATGCCAATGAATACATCATTGATTTAATCCTTCTTTTATTGTTTATCTCAACCTAAAATGTAACTACCATTGCATGAGAATTGCATAATATATGTTTTATTGCCAAAGTTCATAAATCTTTTCCTTTCATTGCAACTATTTAGACATCATTTAATGACCGTCTATGATTATCTTATACACGGGTCACAACCCGAAATTTATTACATAAGTGCATTATGTGTTATATGCCCTATCCTTTGCGTGATGCAACCAACGATGCGGTCTTAGCACGATTTCATCTTTTAACTTATGCATCCTACGTTCAAAGATGCGACTACCCTTGACCATGGAAGTGCAAGCAAATGCAAGTACTTGTCATGCAACTGAACTTTGTAAATCGAACAAGTATATAGATTTTCTAATGCATGTAAGTTTCCCTATGTGAATTAAAAAAAATGCTTTATACATCCTTTCCATGCAGGGATATTTTTCGGAACCTGGGCATTGAAAATCGGGGCGTTGTCCACTCTCATACTTTGGGTGGAAGCTCCCGCATGTGCTCCTCTCGAATTTTACTTAGAAGCCATTGACGAAGTAGATTCCGACTCAGTGAACTCTCCTTGGTCCCTCTTTTCGATTTCTGAAATTTTCTACTGCCCGAGATCTCCCTCGCAGCATGGGAAATAGGCCTTGGGGAACACGATTTAAAACCCTAGGAGAAGCGGGTGAACTTGGCCTAGAGAAGCTTCAATAGAAGCTTCTCAAGCTTCTGGATAACAGGGATGATGTGGAGACGTGATGGTGAAGATGATTGGGATGATGATGGAGAGGATGACGATGGAGGTGAAGATGATGATGATGGCGATGGGGGCAGCAGCAGCCAGGCGGCGTGGCCAGAACGGCAGCCGGAGCAGGTCGACGGTGGGCAGCACCACGATGCCCCTCCCAAGCTTGGGAGGGGGGTTTATATGGGGTGAAGGTGAGGGGAGGGGGTGGCCACACAACTGGCAGGTTGCATGCCCTCCTCCCATGCCCCTCCACAATCTCCTCTCACACTCTCTCTCCCCGCCATGCAACGGGTGAAGGAGAGGGAGTTAATGTAAAAAAATTTGCAAATAAATCATTATCCCTTTTTCCCGTGAAGGGGAGTTCCCGCGGTGGACTACGTTTTTGAGCCACGGTTTCTTATGCACAATGTGGGGCTGGTGTTTGTTAGTGCACGAGGATGGAGCACTTAGCCCAAATTTTTTCTATTGTGGGAGATTACTTTGAATTGCTTTTGTGCGAGATCTAGGTCCTTTAATATTTTGTTGTAGAAATATTACAGTACCGCACTTTGTTCAAAGGGAATGGGGAACCTCTGTCCATAGGGCAAGGTCCCATTCCGACCCCCTAAATGGTACGATCCAGGGTTCTAACCTAGACATCCTAAGGTCAACGTCTTTATTGACTTTTTGAGAAGCCTCCTGGCTCATCGGGACCACCTAGCCATTGGGCGTATCCGTTAGGGATTTCACACCCACCCACTTCCCTTGGAAATATGAACATTTTTAGTTTTTTTAATTACCTAAGAGCACATTAATGAAGACATATACAAATAGCTTCATTCGATTAGTCTCGTTAGATACACGTTCCTTCACATATCTTATGCACTCACACAAAGACAGTATCAGATAAGTTTTTTCAAGGGAAATAAATTATTATATTGAGAATCCATCTGTAGTACAAGTGTATGTCCATTGTACAATCCCGCAGTCCCTAAGGATGTTGTTTCATTTTTCCTCCAAGATTCCTCCCTTGCACTAGTAATAGGGGCCTCGAGAATCCATCTCAAGTCACGTAGACTATTTGAGTAGGACTCAGAGGCTGGGGATTTACAGCTAGAGCCCCTCCAAATACCCAAGCATCCTCCTACAATCAAACTAATCCACAGAGAGACCTCTCATGGTGAGTTTAGTCCACATTCCCGTCACGGTTATTTAGAACCCCTTGGATAGGGTTGGTGGCCAGCTGTGTCTTGGCATGCCCCTCCAACAATTTAACATGATTTATTATATGAGATTCTTATGAGAGATTTAGTCAAACAATCCTTTCACAAATAGTGCTCCTAAAATTAGAAGCACAACAATAATGTGAGCGAGTGCTCAAAACACCTCCTAAGGTGGAGTTCCTTTTTGAACTTAGTATTGAACCTTTGAATTTTTCTTGCCTTGATGTCAACTACAATGCCCCACTGTGGGGGTAGGGAATAGCCTTGTTTCATCCCTCATTCTTATGGAATAACAACGAGAATTTATGCAATTGGACTTACATCCAATCGGCAACATCCATTAGTTTTTAGATTGTAAATTTTTCCTAAGTTCTATAGCTCTTGGATTGGGTTTTTGGCAAGATCTAGATAATCCAATCTAAGATCCACAAGGACCATTTGAGGGTGGCTCTGTTGAGATATCGAGCTCCACTCGTGATACGCCAGGGTGACCGTTGTGCATTTATGTCACCGACTTGTCAGTTGTAGATGCGGTTGGTACACCGCCCATGAATAATAGCTACATGATAGCTATCCTTATCTACTCTAGTTCGTGGCTCAGTAAGTATGCCACCTTCCTTCTCTCCCACAATCTTGACATGGTATCAGAGCCTTGTTCGTGGTAAGGAGCTCAAGAAAGCAAGCCAAGCTCGCGGTGGTCTGGTAAGGGGAGCAGTGTTGCTTTCATTTTCTGTTTTGGGAGCAGATCTCTGCAGGTAGCACAGCCGGAAATTGCAGGAGTGCATTGTCTCAGGTTGAGACGCCCTTCGCAGTGAAGCAAAAGGGCAGTATATGCTGCGGGGGAGGCTTTAGCCCTTGGCGACCTTGTTTTTTTGATTTGGGGCCATTTCGGGGCCTGTTTCGGAGGCGGAAGTTTTCTGCACGCACTCAGAAAAAAGCCCAGTTTTATGCTGTGCAGCCACTGTTCTACAGGTCGGTGAAAAGTTACTGTAGAAATTGCATCGTATGCTTATGTGCAGAGACATTGGGAGTTACAGAATCATCCTTGGTTCCTGTTTATGCAAAATCGTCACTAGGAAGTGACTGTGTGGTCAAATACCACTTTCGCCAGTTTTGCAGATTTGCCCTTGTGAGGCTGAAGCTGTGTTCTTTGCAGTGACAGAACTTTTTGCAGTATTCTATAATGGCGTCTGACTCTCTCTCACAGATTGTCACTGAAAAGCTTGACAAGAACAACTTCCAAGCATGGAAGTTTAGAATGACGAATTTCCTTATGGGAAAAGGATATTGGGAATTTGTTGCAGGAAATGAAGAAGAACCAGTTCTTCCTGATGTTCCCAATCAACAGCAAATGCAGGCATTCAAAGCATGGCATGAGAGAGCCAGGAAAGTTATGTACTGGCTGTCTATCAGTATTTCAGACTCTATGATTGTGCATATTCAAGATGCAAGTACGCCAAAGGAGGCATGGGATACTTTGTCAAAAATGTACAGCACAAATACACAAGCTAGGAAAATGCAGCTCAAGCAAGAGTTGCATAATGTGCAAAGAGAAAATATGAGCATCAACGACTACCACATGAAGGTGAAGAAGATTGCAGATGCACTTGCTTCCATTGGGTCGCCAGTGGAAGATGATGATTTAGTTTCTGTGACCTTGAATGGTCTAGGAAAGGATTATGCACAGTTTCGGACATCCATTTCAGTTCGTGAAAGATTTCCTGATTTTGAGGAGTTGATTGCTCTTCTAATTTCTGAGGAGCAGAGAAATGGTGGTGCATCTTCTTCAGGAGGAACTTCAAAAGAAGCTGTCTTCTACTCAAATGCTGGAAGAGGTAGAGGCAGAGGTAGAGGAGGCCGATTTGGAGGCCGTGGTAGAAATCAGAATATGCAGCAAACTCAAGAAAACCAGTCCTATGGAGGAGGACGTGGTAACTCTAGAGGCAGGGGGAGCCAAAGAGGTCGTGGTGGATGGCAAAGAGGTCAAAATGCAAACAGTAATGTTGAATGCTACTACTGTGGTAAAATGGGTCATATGGCTAAAGACTGCTATAAAAAGCAGAATGACATCATGAATGGAAAACTGCAACAAGGGAATTATGCATCTTCTAGCAGACAGGGTGATGACAGAAATGAGCATTTGTTCATGGTGCAGCACATGAACAATTCTGTGACAAGTGCAGAAGAAAGCAATGATGTATGGTATGTTGACTCAGGTGCATCAAACCACATGACAGGTCATGCAGAATGGATGGAGGATGCAAGGAAAATGGAAAAACCAGGATTTGTGGAGACTGGTGATGATACTGCACATCCTATTGTGCAGATTGGAAAAATTCCCTTGTCTATGCAGGATGGGAAAAAGAAATACCTGTCCGATGTATTTCATGTCCCGAATATCACCAAGAATCTGGTTTCTGTCGGTCAAATGGTTGAGCAGGGCTTGCAGGTCAGATTTAATCCTCATGGATGCTTTATTGAGGATATGAAAAATAAAGGTCGCTTGATAGCAAAAGGAAAGAAGAAGGGCAGAATGTTTACGTTGGATGCAGACATGTCTGAATTGAGTGCAGCAATGTTTGCACATGGGACCGGTGTAGTTGCAGATATTGATATCTGGCATAAACGCATTGGTCATGTTAATGTACAGCGACTTAAATCAATGCAGGCCCAAAATATTGTTGCAGGATTGCCAAAATTCAAGGTTGCAGAAATGCATAAGGTATGTGAAGCCTGTCAGTTTGGAAAACAGGCAAGGAAACCATTTCCTAGACATGTTCAAGAGAGTGAGAAGCCATTGGAATTAATCCACTCTGATGTGTGGACTACTAAAGCTGCATCTCTTAGAGGCTGTCATTATTTTGTCACTTTTATTGATGACTATAGCAGAAAAATTTGGGTGTATTTTATGAAAAAGAAAAGTGAAGTTTTTGGGCATTTCAAAACCCTTAAAGCTATGGCTGAAAAAGAAACAGGTCTGCAAATAAAATGCCTGAGGTCAGATGGAGGGGGAGAGTACCTCTCAAATGAGTTTGCAAAGTTCTTGCAGGAGCATGGCATAAAGCAGCAATATTCATGCAGTTATACCCCACAACAAAATGGAATTGCAGAAAGGAAAAACAGGCATATTGGAGAGGTATCTCGTGCCATGCTCAATGAAAAAGACTTGCCAGATTTTTATTGGGCTGAAGCAGTTGCTACAGCAGTCTACATAATGAACAGGACTCCCACTGCAGCAATACATGGAATGACTCCAGAGGAGAGGTATACTGGTAGGAAACCAGATATTTCTCATTTGAAAATTTTTGGTTGCATTGCCTATGTACATGTGCCAGATGAGCTGAGATCCAAGTTAGATCCAAAAGCTGAGAAGTGCATCTTTATTGGTTACTCTCTGCAGCAAAAAGGGTATAGATACTATAACCCTTCTACTCGTAAGTTTACAGTGAGCAGAGATGTTGTTTTTGATGAGATGAGTAGCTGGTATAAACCAGTAAATGTGATTGATGATGTAGATGCACAAAATGGTAATGCTGCACAGAATTCACAGCAGCAGTCACAAAATATTAGTGGACCTGGAGCGTCCTCTAGCAGTGGTTCACATTCTTCGCCATGGACAGGCAGATTGAGATCAGGAGAATCTTCTCAAAGTAATGCAGATAGTGGTATGCAGGTATCACGAAAAGGAAAAGAGAAGGTTGATCAGCCCATGTTTGATGTGAATGCAGGTCACTCTTATGTGGATGGTGAATCCAGTGGCTCAGAACAGAGCATTGATGATGAGTTGGGTATTCCTTCTATTGTTACACCTGGAGTAAGGAAGACCAGGGATGTTTTGAGAGCACCTGGGAGTGAACCCACTTTGCGCAGGTCTACCAGAGTTAGGTATCCTGTGGATAGGCTGAAATATGATGGATTTACAGCCATTCACTATGCATATATGGTCAAGGTGATACAGGAACCAGAACCCACTTCTTTTGAGCAAGCCATGGGAAAAGAAAAATGGGAGAAAGCCATGGATGAAGAAATGGATGCCTTGGAAGCAAATGCTACATGGGAATTGGTACCTTTGCCTAAAGGTAAGAATTCAATTGGCTGTAAGTGGGTTTATAAGGTGAAGCACAATGCTGATGGTTCTGTGAACAGATACAAGGCAAGATTAGTAGTCAAGGGGTATGCACAAACATATGGCATTGACTATGAAGAAACATTCAGTCCGGTTGCAAGGATGGCAACCATAAGAGCAGTCATTGCTATGGCTGCATCAAAGGGATGGTCTTTACATCAGATGGATGTAAAGAATGCCTTCTTGCATGGTGATTTGCAAGAAGAGGTCTATATGGAGCAGCCACCAGGTTATGTGCATGCTGTTCATCCTGAATTTGTTTGCAGGTTGAAGAAAGCTTTGTATGGCTTGAAGCAAGCACCTAGAGCATGGTCTGACAAGATAGGACAGTATCTTGTCACTATTGGCTTTCAGATTTCCAAGGCAGATTTCTCACTTTATGTGAGAAAAACAGAGAAAGGTATTATGCTACTTGTCATTTATGTTGATGATTTGATTATGACAGGTGACAGTGATGAAGATATCCTTCATGTGACAATGCTATTGAAGCAGAAGTTTGAGATGAAGGATTTGGGAGAGCTGCGTTATTTCTTGGGCATTGAGGTGATTAGATCACCAAGTGGGATACAGCTCTTGCAGAGGCAGTATGGATTGGACATGCTGTCCAAATATGGGATGACAGGCTGTAAGCCTATTTCAGTTCCTTTGGAGCAGAATGTGAAGCTGAGCACAGATGCAGGTGAGCTTCTGGAAGACCCTACTATGTACAGACGCATAGTAGGAAGCTTGATTTATATGACTATTACCAGGCCAGATTTGAGCTATGCTGTTGGATTGGTAAGTCAGTTTATGCAGGCTCCAAGGAAACCACATTTGGATGCGGCTAGACGCATACTCAGGTATGTGAAGTCCACATTGCAGTATGGACTATTTTATGAGACTGGGGTTCAGATACAGTTGCATGGATACACTGATGTTGATTGGGCTGGTAGCATTTCTGATAGACGATCTACCAGTGGATATGTGTTCTCTTTTGGGAGTGCTGCAGTCACTTGGAGCAGCAAGAAACAGCCTACAGTTGCCTTGTCGAGCACAGAGGCTGAGTACAGGGGTGCAGCAATGGCTGCATGTGAGGTAGCTTGGTTGCATAAGCTACTTTATGATATGCATCAGTCTACAGATGGGCCAGTTGTCATTTATTGTGACAACATGAGTAGTATACACTTGGCAAGTAACCCAGTCTATCATGCTAGAACAAAGCACATTGAGGTGCATTATCACTATGTGCGGGAGAGGGTTTTACTAGGTCTTATTGATCTAGTTTATGTCAGCACAGAGGATCAGGTAGCTGACATATTCACGAAGGCATTGGGCGCAGAGAAGCTGCGCAAGTTCAGAGACCTGCTTGGTGTGCAGGAATTGGGATTGAGCTCGAGGGGGAGTGTTGAGATATCGAGCTCCACTCGTGATACGCCAGGGTGACCGTTGTGCATTTATGTCACCGACTTGTCAGTTGTAGATGCGGTTGGTACACCGCCCATGAATAATAGCTACATGATAGCTATCCTTATCTACTCTAGTTCGTGGCTCAGTTAGTATGCCACCTTCCTTCTCTCCCACAATCTTGACAGGCTCTACCCTCTTGAGAATCCATTATGAATTTCAATTTCCCTCTAGCTTTCGTTAAGAGTTTCTTCCCTTTAGGGTTCCATGGTGGAAATCTTTCGCTCAATCCTCTTACAAGGGTAAGGGGTAACCTAGTCCCTTGTAATTAGCTCTAGTCCAATTGCAAGCATTAGTTACATTATTTGATTAGTGGAGAGGGTCCTTCCTTTGACATCTGATGCATCAATTTAAGTGGTATCATTCCCAAAAAATTTGTCTAGAGAGATTCTTGAATCTAGTACCAGTTATTGACAAGGTTTGATCCTTTTGCTTATGCTAGTTTGACTAAAACTAATTCGACTTTGTAACATTTTTTAATCTATCTTATGGTTGAATTCTTAAATTATTACCATGAAAATAATGGGCTAACAAATTTTCATCTTACAAGCTAGCTTTAGTACAAATTACGATGAAGTCCACATCCTATGTGCAATACAATAAAAATTATATCTATGATATCATGAGAATCAGGATGCAAGATTTAACACCCTTGAGAGCAAATGCTTTCTATGTAATGTGCGATCCTTCATGCTTAATATGGAGATGCAAGGTATCTTTCCTAAACACGTCTTGAGATGGCATTCCTTACAATACTTCAATTCTAGAAAAAAAAAATTTTAAGATGCATCTTACAACCAAATGATATTGGCACATACATCTAAGAGTGCTACTTTACGAGTTAAAGACGAAAACTTTTCTCTCTTCCTATGAGTTACCTAGCACATTTATCCACTCTTCATGTGTGGATTTATGCAAGCTCTATTAGTTGTGTGATTTGATGAGTGTGAATGACCTACAAATTACAAGTTGCACTTCTGCAGAAATAACTCTAATATCATGTACCAATTTATTCAATTCCATGCAAGAAAACATAATCATTTCAGCATGATAATTTTCAAGATTTCTTCTCTGGGTTTAATTCCTGAGTTCTGATACAAGAAGAAGAATCTAGAGGATGAAATAGAGGAGACAAGCGATGAGCCAGATACTGAAGAGCTTATAATAGTATTGGAGACTAATGAAATGATGACAGAGGATCCACCTGATACATTTGCTCTTATGCAGAGGGATGAGATTCCATTTGGGTTTGATCAATTACCTTCGTCCATTCAACAACTTTACTTTGATTATTGCAGAGAGAGAATTCGACAATCTCATACTAGTAGGAGCTATAGGTCTTTCGAGTCCTTCTCTTGTAAAGAAGATAATGACAAATGGCAGAGTTGTTTCATGTTTTGCTACAATTATTGATTGGGAAAAAAAATGGGGAGATGAATTTAGCCCTCATCATCAAGTAGTTGAGATGCCCCAAAGAATTGTATCTTGTTCAGTGGTGGATGCACTAGAGGATGAAACTTTATGTAATAAAGATGAGGTTGCAAATGATAGTGATCTCATTCAACCATTATTGAATAAAATCACTCAACTACAAATAGATAAAGCTGTTGCAGAGCATGAAGCATTAAAGAACAAAAATCTAGCTCAATCCTTACAGCTATATTACAATGAGGAGATGAATCATTTAGAAGATATTGTGTTTCAAACCAAGAATATTACTGACCAAATATTACAAGAGAAGCAGAACATTTGATGGATCAATTAGCTATGTAGGCTGCAATGATCAGTGCTTTGCAAATAGAAAAAATTTCAACATTAAAACATGGAAGTGTAACGTGTCCGCTCCTCAAATCGCGAGACACGCCTTAGCAGCCCATCGGGAAGAGAGTCTAGAAAGTGCCGCCTGGCACTCGTAAGGAATGTCACAGGGTTTGCGATCTAGGTCCTCCTGAGTGTGCGCCGTGCAGAAGTATCCGACCGTTCCCACTAGGATCGACCGAAAGTTCGGGTTCCTCATAGTTGGGTCTTCTTAACAACCTTCTAGTGTTGGTCTACAACTGCTCCACTTTGCGCAGATACAACTGGACCAAAGCAGACTCATACTCTCCTCCCTCTCACACACAGGTAGCTCCACGATCCTAGATGCTAGCTCAAGCATCCTTAAGCCTCCTTCATCAAGCTCCATCCACCATAGCCGCGCATGCGAGAAAAGAGAAGATGAGATGAAGAGCTTCACCCTCTTGATCCCTCACACTCTCACACTCCCTCTCTCAAGAGCACACACACAAGCAAGGTGAAGAGAAGAAGAGAAGAAGAGAGGACTCTTGTTAGCCACACACCAAAGAATGAGCTTTCATTCACTTTTTGAACTTTATATACAAGCCCTAAAATCCCATGGGCACCCATCCCTTTTTACATGACCACCCATCTATTCTTTTACAAATGGCATGGGAGGGAGCATGGCACTCTTTTACAAGAGTTTTTAGAATTTTTTGAGGCGCCTTCCATTTAAATTTGTGCTTTTTGCCTCAGCTTAGCTTTAGGGGCCACCTCTGCACCTTTGCTGTTTTTCTATCCTTTTTGCTCTTTTTCTATCCTTTTTCCTCTCTTTGCTTCATATTTCTGCCATCTCGAATTGAGGTTAACATACTAGCAGACTAACTAAACATTTTGCGATGCCATTAACCCCCATATTAACCCTTGTACCTTTTGAGAAGTGGGGTATAGATTTTGTTGGCCCAATTGATCCTCCTAAATGATATCATTCTAATAGGTATATTTTGGTATGTACTAATTATGTAACTAAATGAGTGGAAGCTAAAGCACTCAAGACTGATCAGAGCAAGGATGTCACTCTATTTATTTATGAGAATATTATTACTCACTTTGGCTCCCCACTAGAGTTAGTAAGTGATCGTGGATCTCATTTTTTAAATAATTTAATTTTGGAATTGATGGATCTCTATAAAATCAAACATCGAAAGTCTACTCCTTATTATCCTCATTCCAACATTGCTATCAAAGTTACTAATCGTATAATGATGACAATTTTTAACCAAGATAGTTGCTGAGAATAGATGTGATTGGGATGAGTGCTTGTTGCTAGAGGCACTTTGGGCATATTGGACTACTTGCAAGGTAACAACTAATAATACATCTTTTAGTTTGGTTTATGGGACTAAGGTTGTATTTCCTATTGTGTTGGAAGTTCCTACTTTGCATGTTGCATTGTCTAATTGCCTTGGAGAGTGGGAATCTCTTACTAATTGCTTGTGTAAGTTAGTTAAGCTTGACGAAGATCGTACATTTGCTTTACAACATATCAAAGACCTTTATAAAGATGACAAAAAGCCTAGCATGATAGACACTTGAAGCTTAAAGATTTTCATAAGAATGATTTAGTTTTGTTGTATGATAGTTGTTATCATAAATTTATTGGGGAAACTTCGTATTCGATGGTTAGGTCCATTTCAAATTAAAGAGGTTTATGATAATGGTTCTGTCGAAATTCAAGATTTAGAGGTAGCGCATGAATCTTTTCGAGTCAATGGTTTTTGCTTGAAACCTTTTGTGAATTAATTGAGAAGTTTGAGTATATTGTAGATAAAATAATTAGCTTTTTTTTCCTTGTTCATTTTTGTGTTTTTTTTTTCTTTGTTGGGGGGAAATTTTTTAATGGATGTAGGTATGGAGATTCACTGGATGGATGGATGCCCTAACTCCTTGCCCTGATGCTGATAGTCCTGATCCCACTCATCCTGGACCTTATAGTATGACGCATAATAGGTTTTTATATGCTGTGCAAGGTGAGGCATGCTATGGTACATCTTTTTTGGTTATCTTTTGTTTATAGTACCATCCTCAATTTAGTTGTCGGCCTTATCAGTGGCATCTTCATGTGCACGCCTAGCTACTGTGTTGGCAGTGTCGCACTTATTCTTAATGCTATGATACCACTACCATGCAGCAAGCTATTGGGTACACTTATCAGCGCCATGACTATGATAGTGTATCTTCTCCTGAGCGTGGCATTGCCCAGTATAGGGTGGATCAAGAGCAGCAAGAGTTTGCTTGCTATTAGGTTGTTGTTTATCATTTGAATCCCTATTATCTTGATCTTGAGTTGGACAATAGTTGTCCATACTAGGATTACATTTGTGCTCACATGGACTTGATTGAGGGTAGTACCTTAGGAAATCTGCCTATGGCACCCATGCCGCCTTACAGTTTGATAGCCGATGCTCCACTCCACGAGACAATGAAGAATTCTAGTGATGCACCTAACGATGCTTCTAATATATCTAATGTGAGGGCGCTAGGGATTCTTTAGGATCATCCTACATGTTGTGATTTACCTAATGGATTTGATGTTGACAATTTGGATCATTTTGGGTTACGTTTGTTGTTTGTTTTTTAGAGGATTTATGGGACTGTGATGATTTTTGTTTTCTTAGTTTGCTTAGTTTGTGTTGTGATTTATATGAATGTAAAAAAACCTAATTAAAAAACAAAACAAAATATTCCAAAATGATTCACTTTTAATGTAAGGTTTCCTTTGTTTTTCAGCTTTTCACACACATTAGCTTAGTTAACTTTCACTTAGTTAGGTAGTTAGATGTACGCATGGTTGGGTTTACCTTTTAGTGCAGGTTTTCTTTTCAATTGGCTCTAGGAACCACAAAGTTACGAGGCACTATTACCAGGTGTTTCCTTATCTTATTTTTTTTTACTTCCCTCTCTTTTTAGTAGTTTCGTTTTCTTATGATAAGAATGTTGTACTTATGAGTGTTAAGTTGTAAAGAGAGGGGTTCCTGACTCATGCATGACTGTGTATTTTCCCATTTGAATTGGTTGATTAAAAACTCACTAGAGTATATCCCCTATGGATTTGTTTCATTTCTTGCTTGGATTTGTTGAGTAACAAACCATCTCTCTGTGAAACTTTGAATGGTTTGTCTATGATGAAGTTACTTCTATTGAGCCTTGTGAGATTAGCCTAGATGTTAGCCGACTGGTTCTTATAGCTCTCCCAATTAAGTTTCTCAACGAGGATTGTTGAGCTAAAATGTTTGTAGGCTCAATATTGAATAATGACCACATAAGTACTGTTTTTAAAAAACTCAAAATATACTTAACCTAACACACTCAATACTTGAAAGAAAAAAAAAAACAAAGCCATGAAAAGGAAGAAAGAAAGAAAAAACTCTCAAAAGAAGATATCCATTGCCTCTGAGGTCCTGGTAGGCTGTAAGGATTTCCTTCTGTGTGTTCGATGCCTTGCATCTCTTTGGGATGGGACCGTTTGAGCATGGCTAAAAACAAGTCTTTTAAAAAAAACAAACAAACCTCTAATAAAGGAGATAGATGTGTAATAATTATTATATTATATATTGTAACTAGCTAGTAGCTAGACACGTTGTCTCTTATTTCATGGAGGGTTAGCAGTTCTGCCCTAGAGACTCTATCTTGTGGAACGTCCTACATTAGTTTTACTAAGGTCTAGTGTTGGTCTTGCAAGAGTAAGCAAAGTCTTTGTCATTGATATTTGGAAGGAGAGTAGCGTTTCTTTTCTTCGAGAGGGTTTTTGTTTCTTAGCAGTTCTTATGGTTTTCTTTTTTTATGCATTCTTGCTTGGAAATTGCAATGGCATGCACGTCAGTGGGGATAGAGTGGTTCGGGAACTCGTTTTATTGCCACATTAAGTTAATTCTTAACTGTAGAAGGAAGAGATTATTTTTTGTTGGAATATACTAGTTTCCTTTGTGTTCCTTGTAGAATGGCTGCAAATATAGCTATGCTCACAGGGACGCTCGCGGCTTGGAGAGGGAGAGTATTTATTTTTCACATCACAGTTATTGACTCATTGACTTTGAAGCTTTGATGGATGATGTCGCTATTGAAGCAGTACTTGAAGGCCGCAATAGTTCCTATTGTGCTAATTTGTAGGAGCTCACTAAAGCTAGTGAGGGAGGAATGATAACTGCTTATTTTTATGCTATTTTTTATGCAAACTGAAGAGTTCTAGCTCTATATTATGCACTATTTTTCATAAAATTTAATAAAAATAAGATTGTAAAGCCATATTTGGGCTGTGCTAAGGTGGAATTAGAAGTAGAGAGTCATGATATTTTAGATGGAGAATTTAGGGAGCGAAAAAATAATAGTACTAAAAAGCAGATGTGGGAAAATTTTAAGTGAAAGGCATCGACATTTTAGAGACAAGTAGGAATACGGGTATAATTTAGTATGCATACATAGAATTCGAGTTGAGAAGCCATTGGGCGGGGACAAAGTAAGTCCAAAGATGTGGAAAGGTGTTAGAAAAATCTGATTCAAGTGGGAAAACCTTCAAATTTGAAAAGGGATTATCCAAGAAGTCGGAGGAGGATGTCATGGGAAGTGGGGGGTTGAGCAAGAAGCAAGAAAGAGAGAAAAAAATGGGTGCCATGTTGCAAGAGTGTGTTGATTAGTTTGCTACAACATTTGGCCTCAATTTCAGCATCATATGTTGCAGACAATCCCTCTTCTCATCTCCTTCATCCTCATCTCATTCTTGGAGAGCATTCTTGAGTGTAGAGAGAGGAAATTTCAGTAGGATTAAGGGAAGATTAGTACATATTAATGAAAAATGTGAGAGATTAGAAGGCTGAAAGATTTTTGAGTGTGAAGGGAAAGGAGGAGTAAGCATCATCACCCCCAAATATGGTGGAATATCTTGAGTTATCTTCTTAATCGGGCATGTTCGTTTTCATTAAAATTTGAATGAAAAATGGATAGAATGAATTATTTGTGGCAATTGAATGTATCAATTTTATAATCTTTGGGTGTTAAATAAATGAATAGAATATGAGTTCTTGCATTGGTTGCATTGAAATGGTAGAGAAATGGTCGAAAATAGGCTAAAAATAGTAGTTTTAGGCCATAATTAAGAGAAATTAAGAGTTTTAGATAATATTAATAAAAAATGAATCAAAAAATAGTTACAATAAATGAAAATAAAACTAGAAATGAAGTTTTATAACTTGGGGCTGAATCTAGTGAAAGATTTATGTGTTTTAGTACTAAAAATGGTAGTTTTTTACTATAATTAGTAAAAATTAAAGACATTATAGAACATTAAGATCAAGACCTTAAAAAAAAGTTGAATTAGGTTTAGATGTATTTACCTATCAATTATTAGTTCAAATAGACCTTTTGAATTAAAGTTATAAAATTTTCAAAGGTAAAAATGGTAGTTTTTAGTGTTTTTAAGAAATAATTAGTGAATATTAAGAATAAATGAAAGAATTTATGGACACAAACTTGTATACAAACTACATTTATAATAAGTAATGTCCGGTTAATAAGGTTTGATGTGTTATGATTGGATATAATTATTATAAATATTTTTATTTTTTTGAGTAATAATAAAGAAAAATTAATAACTTTTGATAATAAAGGAATTAGAAGGGAAATTGAAAAGTGACTATAGTTAATTTTCTATTTAGAATGTTTTTCTAAAGTTTAATGGATAATGGATTTTATTTACATATGCTTCCTTTGTAAAACCCCCTTAAGGACTGGAATAGTAATTAGTGAATATTAGTGATTGTATTAAAGTATTAATAGAAGTTAAGGGTGATTTAAGAGGTTTTAAGTGATTTCTTTCTTTGATTAAAGTTTTGAGAACATTGGAGTTTGTATACTTTGGGTTGCAGTTCAAATTGGGGAGGTTAAATAGTAACGTTTAAGGAATTGTAAGTAAGTAAAGAAGGTTATTAAATATATGATGGTTGGACTACTGAGAGAAATGATAAATGCTGGTTATTTGAGGATAAAGAATTCATACATATCCACCCTAAAAACCTTAATTAATACAATGGATTTACGTATAGTCATTTTGCCCACTTATCTAGGGGCTTCTTAGAGAGCCGTCATGAGATGGTACGGGGAGAGAGAGAGCGTGTGTGTGTGTGTGTGTGATTGAGAAGGGTAGAGAGAGAGAGAGAGAGAGAGAGAGAGAGAGAGAGAGAGAGAGAGAGAGAGAGAGAGAGAGAGAGAGAGAGAGAGGGGGGGGGGGGGAGAGAGATAGAAATTTGAAGATAGATAATTTGTGCTATCTTAAGGTTCAAGTCAAAGGACCAAGGCAAGGATGGAACGAACAACAACCAAGAAGAGAACTTGTAGAGCAAGATGTAGGGTTGCAATCACAATGAGCACGTCGCCTATTTTTCAAACCTACCAAGCTCCTCTTGTTTCTTTGGATTGATAGGTTCCTTAAGAAGTTATTCTATGAAGGTTGTGAAACAACTTGGACTTATTTAGAAGCCTAGAAGTGCTAAATTTATCTTGCAAAAAGACTCTATTATCATGGGATATTATTATGAGCATAATTTACCAAATTGATCCATGTAAAAGTACTTGCTAATAGAAATTTGAAACTATCCTAAAGATGTAATAGTATGGTTTCGGGTCATGAATCTTCAGGAATCGATAAGTCATCGGAAGATTGGGGTATCCTTTCCTTTGGAACCCATTCTTCTCATAGCGCCCCAACACTTTGATCCTGTCGGCGGGGATTACATGGGTCACTTCCTCTTATACATATGAGTTCAGCTCAACCCTCCAACCTTGAATATGTAAAGTTGAGTTTACGTGAGCTTCCACAAAAATGAACAGCTTCACGAACTTCAGGTCTTCCAACCACTTGATCCTCTTTAAGTTTGTTTGAAGGTATCCAAACCGGTGGGCAGCTATATAGTAGATTCCTAAGGCACCCGTCCATCTTCGTTCCACGTACAAAGGCGATGGATTATAGATATGATCAAGGATGGTAGAAAATGGAAATCTTGCAGGCCCATGGGTTGTTTATATAGGTTAACATGCCTAAAACACGAGTTGATATTTTATAGCCACCACTTGTAAGTGTACCCTCAAGGGCAAGACCCTAAAAGTTCTAAGTTTTGAGTCTCATGAGATTGTGTGTAACTCTTGAAAAGAGAGATATGATATGAAATACCTCTTGAAGAAGCATGGTCAGATTGCTTGGCAAGCTGGGTTAGAAAATTGTGCCTTACATTATTGCTATAAATCCATACAAGGGGCTAGAAATAAAAAACCTAAACTCTAGAGTCATTAAAAGTATGTCCAAAAGCATAAAGTGAGTCTACAAGGGACCTAATGACCCCTAGGTTGAATTAGATGTAAAGGTAGATGCCTCATGACATTGTCATAATAAAGAGACTATACATGGTTAAGGTTGCACCTCTATAATAGAAAATATTTGTGTGATATGAAGAGGCCTGAAATGCATTATCTTGACTTGCAACTTAAGTCATATTGGCAAATTTATTGACCCTTATGAGATAACAAGGATGTTTTTTTATTTGCATTTTCAACTTGAAGAGATGTTATTCTTGTTAAGAGAAAAGATTGCTTTTATTAGCTTGAAGGTAGGTTGTTTGTCTTTTTTTAAATTAAAATTAAATAGCTTCCTAAGGAAGGAGAGTTTAATCATCCCGAGGCCTATAATAGGTTGACCACCTTCATGATTGTACCATAGAAATTGATGACAGTGAAGGGGGGCAAAGAACCCAAAAGAGCACTACTCGATATACTTTTCGCAGCTTGAGTGGTATGAAGTTCGCTCCTATGGCAACTTGCAAGACAAGGAGGCTTTGGACACCCCGTGTTGGGCCTAGATGGAGATGAAAACCCTCCATGGCCTAACATCTGTGGGTGTTGGAAGACCCTATTCTAGATAAAGGGTAGATTATAGATTGTGTCTCTAAGACTTGGACACTGGTATCCAAGTGTTTGGATACGGATCTTAGCTAAGGGAGAAACAAAGGGTAGCATTGCACCTTAGAGGAGGTGTAGGATAAATACATTGCTTTGCAATTGCTTTCAAAGGATTATTTAACATTGTCTTTGTGTATGTGATAATAAATTACTTGAAGGAATCATTGTTTAATGGCTAATTAAGGAATCTATCTTTGCATATCAACCACAAATATAGTAGGATAATTAAATAACTAAAATACACTAGAGTTAGGAAGAGACCGAATGATTGCCTACCTTGTTTATCATCTTAGATCCCAATCAATATGGCTTTAGGGGACCTGAGTTTAAACTATATCCTACAAGTAGAGGGGTTGACACATATTACTCGCCATCATTTCTCACTCACTATAAACCAAGTGCATCATTGATTTTATTTGATTCAAGTTAACTTCCAAGTGTAATACCTCAAAGATTGACACTAGATAAGTTATTAGGTGAGCTTAGCATTGAATTACGAAATCGGATTTAGGTTAATCCTTATGGGTTGTAACTGTAACCTTCCATTGCAAAGTGGACTCAAGCAAACCTACATAACAAACCCCATGTTATTCCAAGGAGTACCAAGAAGCATCGCTTGGGAAATTCTCTTGATAGATCACAAAAATTGTGTCACTGAGGGCTTCACAACTAGGCACATTACATGTGATATTAGAGCAAAACAAAATGAATAAATTAGTAATAATCTATGCATGAGTTGCCTTACCATATTTTGACTTGTAACTCAAGAACAAAAGAGTTGCAGCTATTCAAAAGAATCAGCCTAAATGATGTGGTCTTTATTTCCATGTATCTTTTGCAAACATGAATACTGATCTCCAAGAAAAGAAAGTCCTTTGGAAGCAAATCAAACCACCTAGATTTACAAGAAAATGATCCAATATTAAGAATAATGTTGAAGTCTCAATCAACCATTGAATATTATTTTGATTCATAGCTAACAATGCTATGATTGCTAAGATAAAGCTAATAGGTGAGGCACGCTTATAGTGGAAACAATGGTACTAAGACAACACTACCACCCAAACCCTTATAAGCTTAGAAAGATATCAAAAAGGCCATAAGACAAAGATACTTCCCACCTTCCTATCGTATCATCAAGATAATTGAATTATTTTCCTTGCACGGGCTAGGATTAAGTCTATAAGCCTGTTATTCTTAGTTCATGACACTTCAAAAAATGTGCCACCAATGGATATTACTCAACAAGTGGTTAAGTTCTCCCATGGATTGAATCAACCATTAGACACTCATCTAGAGTCTTTTATGTAACGTGCCTCTGCCTATCGGCCATCTAGGCACATTTTTAGCGGTCCATCGAGAGACTAATCTAAGCGATACTGCTCGGCACTCCCATGGAATGGTAGGGGGTTTGTCACCTAGGGTTCTTGAGTCCACCTCACAATGTAATGCTCGCAACTTGACGAACCCACTAGGATTGACCTGAAATTTGGGTTCCTAGTGGTCAAAGTCTCTTGACAACATTCTAGTGTCGGGTCCTAGATATCCTACTTTACGCAAAGATACCCAAGCCAAAGCAGATCCATGCCGCACTTGGTTCAAAGAGAATGGGAAACAAGAGGGATGCATTGCTCAACCTCTCTACCCATAGGGCATAATCCCACTCCGGTGCCCTAAAACCGCATGAATTGGGATTCTAATCTAACAATTTCTAAGGGTCGGTGAACGTCAGTAAAACCTTGTGAGAAGACTCCTAGTTCTTTGGGACTACCCTTCTGTAAGGCGGAGCCATCAGGGGTTCCGCCCACCCACTTCCCTCATTAGGCATTCTTTAGTTGTTTAATTAGGTCCTACTACAATTATGTGTGCCATTTGAAATCAACTTCCTTAATTAAGCCTTTTAGGGAACAGGGTTCATTTGTAATTTATATCACAAACACGAATGTAGAGCAAGAAATCCTTTTGACAAACAAGTTCAAACAAGTTTCTTAACTTATCTTCAAGTTAATCTTTGTCTCCTGCCCATACAAGAGAAATTATATATCCCTTCTGCCGTGCAGAAGTAGCTAGTCCAAATCCATTCCGGACTTGGCAAGGAGTGTCCAAAGCTCCCTTGCAACCTATAAGTTGCCTAGGAGTGAAACATTATTCCCGTGGTTGGCCTTTTCACCACTCGACCTTTAGCCCATGAATCGAGCAGTGCCCTTTTTGGGTTGGCTGATCCATGGTTCGATCATGGAGGTGATCCACTCTTGTAAAGAACCTTTCCTTGATTAATTCATTTAAGAATCAAGCACAATCAAGGCAATCAACCCTAATATCATCTTCCAAGAGAACATTCATTTATTACCATGGCAATTTGTAATTATAGACCCCCACCATGAATTTACCATCAATCACAAGCACTTGGAATAATCATCCAAACGACAATCCAACAATCAGTTGAATGTAAAAGCATTTAGGATGTTGTTTGATCAACTAAAAAAACCAATTGTATTTTTCCAAACAATGCAAGAATAGACACGATAACATTTTCATCTACATAGTCGCCCTCCCCCTTGGGATCCAAGAGTAAGTTTTTCTTAACGCTCCCTTCTTTTGCCTAGGGTGCATGTCAAGTCTTCATGCAAGCATTACCTTGTAAGATATGATCAAGCAAGTACGAGAGGATACTTATCCTTATTTTTCAATTGAGCATCCAAACATTTGAACTTAGGTTCAAATTTCAACATCTACCAAAAGTTTACCTAGTCTCCTAGATTAAAGTTTTGTAAGGACCTTAGGGAAGTCAGTCTACATTTCCAATTGGCCATTCATATCTTTATCTAAATCTCTCAAGTCTCTAAGTAACTTTCTAGAATTTCTTATCTCCTGATTCCATGACAGAAATCGTTATGCAATCCTTTTGCCCAACAAGAGTAACTCTATTAGAGATTAGATAAATGCGAAGAATCATAACTTGCATAATAGTGGACATCCATTTCCTATAGGTAATTGCATGTTTTTCTATGGAAACAATCTTGAAGATCATCATCTCATTGACCTTTCTAATTTATCATGAAGGTAAAAACTAATGTGACTATGGAAATTGATCATAGATAATATTTTGATTATCTTGATAGCGATTTTACAATTATCATCCAGGGTTTATTCTGCCACTTGAGGATGCTTACGATATCCTAGGTGAAATAACCCCTTTAACTTAGATTAACCTATCCATCCCATCGGGTACATATGATTCCATTTAATCACAACCAAGAATAAATTTTACATCGCTAATTACACTTAGGTATAGACGCATTCATCATACATGAACGAGTACAATTTTCTTTTTTATAAATTTAACTCTTGCACGTGAGTATGCGTCCAATTAGCCACACACCAAAGAATGAGCTTCTCATTCACTTTTTGAGTTTATATACAAGCCCTAAATCCCTTCAGCACCCATCCCCTTCTTTTACATGACTGGGCATCTTGCCAAGGTCCTCTTCCCCTATTCCCTTCTAGTTGCCTTATCCCTTCAACTATGTCTGTTTAGAATTTACAACTTGCACAAGAGGGAGCCTCGTGCTCTTATAAAATGAATTACAATGCACCCTACACTTTCCTTGCCAAAGCCTTTGGAGCACCTTGCTAGAATATTTGGTGCTTTCCGACATTCTTCCTGAGCACCTTGCTAGAATAATCGGTGCTCTCCTTCATTCTTCCAGAGCACCTTGCTAGAATCTTCGGTGCTCTCCCATGTTTTTTTTTAGCTTGCTTTCTCCTCCACTTTTCTTGCCTGGGCAGAATGAGCTTCTCCATTCACTTTTTGACTTGGGCTTCCTTGGTCTTCCTCTGCTTCTTTTTTACTGCATGGTCCATTGTCCCTGACATGTCTATAACATTACCCCCCTCCTAGATGAGTGCGAGTCCCATGGCACTTGTGGGTCTGAGCTGATGAGAGGATTCGGTGATTCATAAGACGATCATGTGAGTCGATGATGATGGGGTCTCCGAAGTTGGTGGCTTGCATTGTTTGTAGTTACGTATAAAGAAAAGAAAGTGCATTGTCTGGGGGTGTGTCTACCTTATAGTGTGGTGCATTGTGCTCATGCTAGTGGAACTGGGAGTTGGGTCAAACCAGGCATGGGTGTTGTTCCACACTTGAGGACCCAGTTCGTGCATAAGGGTGGAGCGGTGAGTATGGCTTAGGGAGACATGTCTAACCATAAGTGAGGGTGACCTCCCTAGGTATATCCTACCCTTGATGTGCCCTAAGCATGATGTGGGGGATCAAAAATGGGCTAGTGGATTAGGGATGGATCCGGCCGACCAAAGCTACTAGATGCACCTAACTTGAGGACCCCTAGGTGCGGTGATTGTGGCCTACATGTAGTGAGATGATTCGTTTACATCTCCTATGATTTTCTTCTCGTGATCTCTTATTCTTTTCTTTTCTTTTCTCTTTTCTTTTTCTTTTCTCTTCTTTTATTTCTTTTCTTTTCTCATTTCTTTCTTTATTTTCTCTCTTTTTTTAAATAAATAGGCAAAGATCTAGTCCTCATCTCATCAGAGATATGGGAGGGAGGAGTTGGGGGCTTAAGAGACTTCTCTAGCTTTGCATGTATCCTTTGAGGTTCATTCGCGCATGGAGAGGAGTAGTGGAAAGAAATGGATGATTACAAGAAGTGAAGCAGCTATCATTCATATCTTCTAAGAGAGCTAAGAAAAAAGAGGGAAGCAGGGTAGCTCGCATCATTAATCTAGTCATAGCGCAGTTGTCTATACTATTTGGATCAAAAAATAGTGGTGGTAATAGGTGGTACTCTTGCGATATAGACTCTTGCTTTAATAGTACTCTTATTAATCTAAGGTAATTACATGTAGTTAGGAATATTGGGTGGGCGGCATGAAGTGAATTTTTTAAGGAAGTGGACTATGGAGTCATATAGATCTTGCAGCGTGAAAGTGAGGGGTGATGTTGACATTGTATATTCTGGGGAAGTCATATCAACCGTGGATATCTCGATTGTAATCAACTCCTACCCTTCTTGGATATGGCATGAAAGTAGGATTATTTCTTTCGAAGGGTATGGTGTTACCAAATGACATCTAGGCATCGGTGTTGCCTTCCCAAATGCATCTCTTCCACTTTGGTTAGTACTCATAGCTTTTCACTGTTTTGGGCACTTCATAAACTTTGTTCTCCCACCAGTAGTCTAGAGTCTCTGTTCCCCATTGGGTAGGATTTCTCTCTCTCAAAGGTCCACCTATCTCCTAGCCTCCTTCCAACATCAATCACCTCTTCCACCACCTTGGTTGATAATACCCTACTCAATGCGGTGGGGAATCAGAAATCAAAGTCGAACGGCTCGCAGTTATTCTCTCTGCTCCTAGAAATTGAGTTTAATGTTATAGTTCACTAACGGAAAGCAGTCTTCTCTTGGTGGGATGGGTGCTATTGGCATTACTGCTAGTTGAGTGTTCAGCCTTCTTTGCACTTGCTCTAGCATTTGCTTCCTCTTCTTCTTGAGCTCTACTTTCCTGGCAATAGGGATGTCCACCTGTTTTTGCTCTTCAAATAGTGGGGAAGGAGGTTGTGGGACTAACTCCTCCTCTTGTTATCCCATTTCTAGGCTTGGTCCTAACTCTTCAGTTGGCTTTTGCATCTCCTCCCATCTATGCTCTTGTGGCCCTGCTTCCTCAGGCCTTGCTGCTTGTGCTTGGATGTGCAGTCCGTGTCTCAGGGCCCTGCGGGCAGTTTCCAAATTTTCCCTTAATGATTCAATGGCCTCCTCCTCTTCAAATTTCATGGCATCTAAGAGAGTGTTGAGGAAGGCGTGTTGTTGGGCTTCCAATCTTATTTGTGTGGCCTCTGCTCTACTTTCTACTAACACCTTGACGACTTCTGTGAGGGCTAGTTGGCTCGCCAAGTCTCTCACCCTTCCTTGGGCTAATTCCCTTAGCCTCCTCTCTTGTTCCTCAATTTCTCTTTCCACGAGTTTTTGCTCTTCTAGCTCCGAGGCTATCCTCTTTTCCAAATCTTCTATGTGCTTTTGGTGCCTTCGACTTCTCTCTTCTTTTTTTGCTACTAACTACTCCGTGCCATCCTGGATATTTTCATTCTACTTTTGTAGGTCTTTATACATCACTACTAGTTTGTCATAATGGCATTGTAGGCTCATGAGGTTTTATGTTTCTATAGCAAGCTTTGCTTACCACTTTTCTTCCTCTCCTCCCTTGGCCTTGAACTCCTCCTTTAGCTCATTTATTTCTCTTTGATACATGGCCACTTGGCGAGTTCTTTCTAGTTGAGAGGCTGCCATAGTCTCCCTTCAACCTCTAACTCAATGACAGCTAGTTTCTTTTCTTCTTTTTCTCTCTCAAACTGTGACAGGAGTTCTTGACGCATCACGATAGTAGGTCTCTTTGCCTCTATTATTGTGGCTCAGCCACTCGGATTTGGGCCAAGCTACTTCTTTGAGTCCAGTAGGTATTGCACACATACCACCACATAGCTTTGGTCCACTCCCCCTTCTAAGGTCTCCTAGGTGGTGGCTAGCATGTCAACCAAGGCCAATGGTGGTGGGTTCATGGGAGCCTTTCCCTT
Source organism: Lygodium microphyllum (assembly GCF_053477565.2). Classification (NCBI taxonomy): domain Eukaryota; kingdom Viridiplantae; phylum Streptophyta; class Polypodiopsida; order Schizaeales; family Lygodiaceae; genus Lygodium; species Lygodium microphyllum. Next base: position 45,676,508 of record NC_141153.1, on the reverse strand, counting down.
GCTTGGCACAATGGTCCCTTGAGCTCTTTCTTCTACTGCTCTAGCACTGGAGCCTGATTCGTCACTTGGGCTTCTCCTTGTGAGCTCTTTGGGGCGGGAAGCTTGCTCTACCGACAATCGCAATGCTAGGGCCATTTTCCCCACTTCTTCTCTCCTCAGCTTTCCCTTGTTTTCCATTTTCTTCCCTTTTTTTCCTCTTCTGTCCTTCTTTACTCCTCTTCCATATTTCTTAATCGCTCCTCAGCCTCGTCACGCTTCTTTCTCCATTCATCTTCTAATTCTCTCGACTCCTTTTGTGTGACTTCTACTTCCTTGTCTCCTTCTACCATGGTTTTCTTCTTCTTCCTTGGGATGTTCAACTTGATTTTTCTTTTTTTGCCTTGGCTCAATGGGATTGAGCCCTCCTTCCATTCCCCATTGATGGTTCTCTTGCTTGAAGCCTCTTAGTGATGCTCGACTTGGAGTAGAGTTTCCCTCTTTTCATGTGATTGCACAAGCAATCTATGGGCTAGTGAATTCTTGGGGGTTTCTTCCACCACTTCTTGTCTTTCCAAGTTCCTAATGGCCTCCTAGATGATGGCAATGAGCACACCTCCAAAACCTATGTCAAAGGCCTTAAGTACTAGCTATTTCCTTGCCTTCTCCGCTATGGAAGCCAGAGACTCCCCACCTGCTGCTCTCGCTCCTATGGCTAGCAATTTCGTAAGGATTCCACGGTCTTACACACATAGCCATTCCAATTGATCTCATCTAGAGACTTGTCGTGAGGCTCTCGACCAATGGCACTCCAATCCTGCTCATCAAGGCATTGTACCTTTGACTGGAGAATAGTGCATGGAATATATTTGTCTGCATCCTTATATCAAAATCAGGGATGTCGGCTAAGCTAACTCCATCATTCATGTACACTTGGGCCTTGTCCATCCCTAGCATACTATAAACATCTCTTTTGGGCCACCTCTCGGGCTTTTTGACCAGTCTTAGAGCTCTTTCCACCATTTTGGGGCTCGACTCCACTTCTACTCTGTGACTTTCTCCTCCTTGTCTCACTGTCACGGTGCCATGGTTCCTGTTTGCATCAAAAGTTCATAGACTCTATGCACTTGCTATACTCGATGGCTTGGCCAACCTTCTCCATATATTTTCCAAGAGTACCCTAGTCGAGAATCTATTGTACCACTTACTTTGTCATCTCGCCACACTTTCTAAGTTTTGGATGCTTTTGAACTTAAGTTGATTAAAGGCCCTTATTTCCTTTGTTAGTAGGCCGTATTTGGCCTGCTCTTCTTTCATGAATGGGAGCTTGCTATCTTTGTCATGCCCGTCCATCTCGGATTTCTGTCATGATGTAGCAATTCACTATTAGAGGGGATTATGAATATATGCTATGGAAAGATGAAGTTCTCAAGTATAGAATAAAAAAAATTTCTTCAAGCAATCCACATAGTTCAACCAAGAATTCCATGAAATTTTTCCTTAAGTACAAATTGACTTTTATCAATCCTTCTTGCTTTTTAAAGTTTGGTTCAAGGTTCAAGTCTTGTCTTCTTTTCTACCTTACCCCCTCCCCCTACGAGTGATGAAAATCCTTCCTAGGATTGGAGAATGAGGGGTTAAGGGCATTAAGTGCATGCTTGTGGTGCTACTTTACTTCATCATCATGAGCCACTCGTAAGAGTTTGGGTTATACTCCAAGTGGGCATGACGGTCCATATCATGAGGTCTAATTCCTACATGCATAATGTAGGTCGTCTCAGGACATCAGTGAGGAAGCACCAGAGTTCATCCTACTAGCGATATGCAGTTCTTCATCGGTCATGATTCGATCGAAATAGGGGTGGACCAAGACATGGTCCTCTAATGGTCAATTGCAACCAATCAATACTCTGAACGAGGTAGGAGACACATAGGTTGGATCATACTCAGATGTTTTGATTGCCTATCTTTGCTTGGCATTGTTCATAATTTGATAGTGGATTTGTTCCCATTGAAGATAAAGAGTACACCATTTCCGCAAAAAAGAAGAGACAAAGCTAGCTAGCTTTGTCAGCTCTTCTAGCTCTTGGCTTGTTGCAAAGACTTGGCTTCTGCTATAGGATGTGATCAACCATTGTTTGTGAGCTTGCTCTCTAGAGATCTCATTGGGAATCAATTCCTCGGCTACCATGGGAATCTTAACAAACATGAATTCGGATTCTTCCCAAGTGCACGGAAAAGAGCATACATTTACTGGCGAGTGGCTTATCTAGGAGCCCTAATTCCAACCATTTGACCAAGGAACGAATAGATCTACGCTCATAGGAGGGTCTTAATTTTTCACGGGAGGTTGGGGTTCGGTTGGGATTGGATAACTTAGGAATTGATGCTTGCTTGGTGGATTGGTCAATGGGGCATTTAGTAGCCACTTGTGCAATGGGTTGGTCTTGGGGCTTGGGTGATGTGTTGCTTTCCACTTGTGGAGCCATTGGGACACTGGGAGTGTTAGGTTGAGTGGGTCTAGGAGCATTTGGTTGTGGTTTGGTCAATAGACGTGTTGAGGTTCTACAGGGTTGATGCTTTTTGAATCAAGTGGTTTCTCAATCCTCTGTTTTGTGGAGATGAGGTTGGAGGGCTTGGATGGAGGGACACACATGCCACTCGTAGTCTTGGGCAACCAAATCCAGTTGTTGCCTTCGTAGTAGCCTTGGATGCACAATAGGTCTTTGGGCACCCATCACAGCTTGACCATTCGTCTACTCCAGTAGTGCCAGCTTGGTCTCCTAGGCCTAGGGCGTGAGGTTATGTGGGTATGGATTTGTGTGATTTGATTGCTAAGGGGTTGTGGTTACCATTTGAGCCGTTGCTCCTCAGTGGTCTTGGGTGTGGCTCCTTTGGGTTGTGGCCAATTCATCTTTGGTGGGGTGGAATAAGTCATAACCCCCATCCTTAGACCATATACTTGGTTCCTCTACTGATGGCACTACTTGCTACAATGGAGCCACGCTGCTCTTGCTAAAAGATGTCACTATCTAAACATTGCCAATGATGGCGAGGTGAATGCGTTGTGAGTCATAGTTGAAATTGCAGTGTGCTTATTTTTTGAATGAGCATCCTAGCCACCAGGATTCCTTACCGGTAGCCTTGGTGTTAGGCACCACATAGAAGATCATAGGAAGGCTTTCAATCTCAATAGAGACTACCATTTTGCACTTTCCCAGCATAGTATGTAGAACTACCCCCCCAAATGGGCTAAGTTTTATGTTAGTAGGTTGCAACTAGGGTTGACCAATGAGGATCCAATGATCATGTGTAAGGATATTATATTTAGCTCCCTCATCTAAATGAGTGCATCAAAGGTGCATGTCATGTGACCAGTGATGGTGGATATGCATAGGTATACATATGCCACTTCTTCCTCATCCTCTTCCTTGATCTCAATGATGGTGGGTACTCTTACGTTTATAGGTAGTTTTAGCATTGGAGGCTCATATGTTGGGTGTGCTAGTGTTGGTTGATTGCTAGAGCTCCTACTCATCATGTAGAGTGGTACTGATGGTGGTGGGACCCTACTCTTCAGTAGAGCTAAGATGGTGTAACTTTTTGTAGGAATCACTAGCTACCTTGGCTACCTATTTATAATCCTCTCCTTCATTTAAGAATGGCAGATCGATAGTGGCTAGCACATGCATCCAATCCTACTCATCCTCAGGGCAAGGGATATACTTTGTTAGTGGCCCATAGGAATTGATGACTTGTGAGTCTCCTTTCAATATAGTGGAGATGGCATCTAGGTTGACGGGAGTGGTCTTCCAAGTATCCATCTTGACTCTCATGGCTTTTGATTTTAGTTAAGAACATTAGACCGTTGCCCCAATCTTCTATCACTCATGCATTTCGCATCATCCAGGGCTATAGCAAGATGTCATAGTCCACTCCCTTCATGACTATGAAGTTCATTGAAAACTGGACTCCTACTATCTTCAAGGGCTAGTCTTTTGGCCTAACTCTCATTTCGTTGGCCAATGTGACATTAAACTTTGCAATCTCCATAGGTGGGTTGCCCCACTGCATGGTTGAGTACGTTAACTCTCATTTCGTTGGCCTAACTCTCATTTCATTGGCCAATGTGACATTAAACTTTGCAGTCTCCATAAGTGGGTTACCCCACTGCATGGTTGAGTACACTAACTCCTGCTTCTATGTCTACAATCCCCTTTCTTGTGACATCTCCTAATGCATTGAGGGGCAAGACTACATGCATCTAATGCCTTCCCAAAAGGCATTTATGTGCGAAGACCTAAGCACTGAGTCCAAGGTTAAGTTTGACATATGTGTTACTGCATCATGGTCAGGCAAGTTGTCCACTCCAAGCTCATTTGTTCTTTCTACCCATTGCTTCAGCACTTGCCATAAGGTTAGATTCTACCTAAGCAGTTCTCCCAAAGGCAAAGTCATAGGGGCCGATGTCAATGTCATGAGTAGTTTATCAATCACTTGCTTTTTGTTAGGCTCTATGCTCTTTTGCCAATGATCTTGGCCAATCCACCTACCTATGGCATCTAGGCTCTGTCTATGTGGTGCTATGTGGGGTGCAAATGTTTCTCTTGATTTGAATTGAGTGGGTGAGACCAGTGTGCTCACACTAGAGAGCTCTTTCATCTCATCTTTGGTAATGGGTTTCGCATCCTTTATGTGCACTTGGGCTTCTCTCACCCACTCCTTGACCTCATCAACCACTTCTAATTAGTGCCTCATATTAGGATATTCTCCGATCTTGGCACTTCCCTTTTCTACTTCCTTAGAAGCAAATATCTCTGTGTCTACATCCATGACTTACTTCCCCTTTGGTAACATGGTGGCACTATCCGTCTTAAGTGTAATCTTCATCTCAACCCTGTTTTTCCTTCTTCTATGGCTTTTCTTCCCTATTGAAGCTATGTCAAAGTTGCTAGGTTTGGGTAATGAAATATGTGCCTGATTTGCATGTGCTTGGGTCATGACATTCAGTGGAATTGGTGTGGCTTCGCTATCAAGCATTTCAACTCCAACAAACCCAACGGTACAGATGGCATGATAATCGAACTAGCAAAATGTTTTCACCTAGTATCCTCGGCATACAAGTGTGTGATCCCACACTCAAGGCATCTCAGGTTAGCCTTGTCTCGATTTCCTTGCTCCCTTTTGGGGTATCAAGATCATATGTGTCCTGGGTGCATGCATGGGCTCTTGGTTCTGTCCTCCTAGTCCTCTACCTCTTCCCTTGCCCAATGCCATGAGTAGCAATGTCATCAAGATGGGATTTCCCTCTTTGTCATACAAGACACAAGGGTTTATGTATGCTTCGTCCTCGTTTGGCTCCTCTATGTAATGTATTGGAGCATCGCTCCTTTTTGGATTGGTCACGATGGGTGCACATGGTCTAGATATCCATGTGGGATTGATATCTATCCTAGGGATGGCTAGCTTTGAATCATTGGGTGACGGAAGAGTTAGTGGAGCCCCCCTTCTGAAAGATTGCAGTCTATTCCCTAGGTAGCAAGGTTGATTGTATGACTGAGTACGAAAATCACCTTAATAGTCGACAATGCAATGCATCATGGCCAAGCCTACTACAACTGGCACAAGGTTTGGATCTCAAATCCATACACTCGACCAAAAGGTGGTTTCCTCTGCAATGCATGCATTACATGTGAGGTCATGTGGGCCTTCTCATCATCTCTTGAAGCCTAGCCAACTCTAGCTTCATGTTTGCCAACTCCTAACACTCTTTCCCTTATCTTGGGTGCTCTAGATAGATCTTTCACTAATGATCGTAGCTCTTTTTGAGGTTCCAAAGGCAGTGTTGTCTCTCAGTTTGTGGGTCTTAAGCTCCTCTCCTTGAGCAAGTCACCATTTGTATGGTTTCTTTGAAGACCCTGGCTAGCACGTCCCTCGTAGGGTTGAGTTGCTCACCAAGGCCTTGTAAAGCCCTTCACTTTGGATTTCACTTATGAACACAGTGGAGACCGCTCATTCGCTAGGTCACTTTGTGGCTAGGATTCTCTTAAAGAGGATCTGCACATGGGTGATGTAGTCTCGGATATCCTCCTTGTCCTTTTGACTAGCATTCATCAACCTAACAATGAGATTGTCAAAGTATCCTTCCTGAGAGAATCTCTTGATGAAGAGACTCTTGAGGTTATTGAAGTTATTATGTTTGACATTGTCTAGACTGTTGTACCACATTTGTCCTTTGCCCCCTAGGCAAAGTCCGAAAGCTTATGCACGCTGAGCAAGGTCCATGAGGCCGTTCGCCTTACATACTTGCTCAAACTGCTCCACAAAGCTATACAGCTCATTGTTGGGCTAATACTTGTCGAGTTGCTTAGCAACCATAGGTATCTTGGTCTGGCCCTTAGAATTTGAGATGATTCCTGGTCCTGCTAGCACAACAAAGTTACCAGGGTTTCTCCGCTCTATTCTCCAGTCGTGTTGTCTAAGAGTCACTTTGTGAGAGAATCTCGCTTAGCATAAGATCGGCCTCTAGTGCTCTCTCCCTCTCAGCATTTAGTATTGTCCTATTTCAGTTGGTGAGCGAAGACATGTTGGACGTCATGCATTTCTATGTCTTGCCTCAACTTTTGAGCTCACTACCACTACCCAAAAGCTCTTGGTTGTACACAGTTATGCCCTGTAGTGCTTTCCTTGTCAACTTCTGCTCTTCCTCAAGATTGGTCATGATGTCCCCGACTAGTCTACTATTATGCTCCATTTTTAGTTTGCAAGTCATACCAGGTTATCAATTACTAGATGTCGATTGGGAATTCTCCCAAGTCAAGATCGTTGATTATGGTTCCTGACATGTTGCTAATTTTTTTGAGTGACTAAGGCATCGATGTGATTGATCAGGCCAGGTAGAGTTGCATCCCTACTTGTGCATGTCACTATTGGCCCCCCCCACACCGCCTAATGATTCAAGTCTCTCAGTGTTTGGTGATTGGTGTCCTTGGCCACTATTCCTTGTCTGGGGTCTCCTCCTACTAGTGGGTTTGTTCAACTTATGTTATCTTGCATGAATTCCTTGTTATTTAAAACAATCCTCAATGCTATGAGCACTCACATGCTAGTGGGGTGCTCCTCAATGTGTGTTGTGAGAAATTAGGCTTTCAACTTTTTTGGTGCACATCAATTGATGCAATGTGTGAATTCAATAGAAACAATACAATGTAGATCGTGCTCTTTTTAATCAATTGCCACTAACTAAAGCTTCTTCATGTAGGTGATGGCCACTCTCAATGTTAATTTTGGTCTCTATGGCATTTTAGACATGTGGTTTGAGGGCTAGCAAGTCCGGTCAATTCGTCTATGTGTCTAGAGGGATAAGTGACTAATGGTCGATGGTCGGAGTTATTCCTAAATTTTCAGGTCATAGTTCTTGAGTCAATTAGCTCTATGAGCAATTCTACACATCTAGAGGTCTACTAGGGTTTCGGCTAGCTTGGCCTTTGGCTAGCTTTGGCTCTGCTTGCCCTGGGGAGTGGGTCTAATTTTCTAGAATCTGGATTCTATACAGTTTTTGTGAGTGACAGTGTTTGAGTGTCTAACTCGGACCCGACTAACATTGTGCAAGTCCAAGTCTAGGACTCAAACTTGTATGGTTCATCTGAGCGGACTAGGAGTTTGGATTGTCCGAGCTATGGTGGGACTCAAACGACTATGGATCCATCCAAGTGTGGCGCCGAAAGTTCTCACACGCACCTTGTTCAATCCTTCAACTATGATCCTAGAAACAATCATCCAACATGGAGGCACACTCAAAGCTTACATGTGGGGGCTCGAAGGCATAGTGGTGAAGATCTCCAAGCATGAAATAGTTTCCAGCCCTATAGGGGCCCTGTATCTCTCTCTCTCTCTCTCTCTCTCTCTCTCTCTCTCTCTCTCTCTCTCTCTCTCTCTCTCTCTCTCTCTCTCTCTCTCTCTCTCTCTCTCTCTCTCTCTCTCTCTCTCTCTCTCTCTCTTGAATGCACACAAATGAGCTCTCTCTTTGCCCTCTTGGCTTCATAAACACCTTCTCACACACAACATCCATGATGGGTAGTTGTTCTTATCTAGCTTCTCAATGATGGGGTTTTCGTTGTTCTCTGCCATTATCACAAGAATAATACAAAACAGTAAGCTAGTCTTCTGCAATCTTTCACAACAAGTGCACAACAATATATCAAGCAACCTTTTTCACTGAGTGCTTAATAATATATATAATCTACAACGTGTTTACATATAAAACTTATGTTTTCTCCCTAACAAATACCTCAAAACTTACAAATTTGAAATTTATAACATGTCCACCCACTTTCAACCAACACAATCAAAATTGCAACATGAAGACCCTAAAGGGCTAATCTGCAAAATATACAGTACTTTGCTTGCACACCAAATCTCACAACAATCTAAGATTTTCACTCTGCCCTACTAGTGCCTCCATAGGCACTATCCTAGGAAAAGAGTGAAAGAATGGGAGAGCTTCGTACCCGTTACTTGCTTACTCAGATCCTTTTTTCTTCTCCTTCACTTCACCTTCAAGTCTAGCCTCTCTTAGTAGCGCTACTCTAATATCATATCAAGAATCACATGGTGGGAGAGTTGCTTGAGTTGCTGCACCAAACGCACACCATACACACAAGAGGAAGCTCACTCAAGAACACTAGAAGAGAGATCGATGCCAAAACGTATTCTTGCCTATTTTTTCTTTTTCTTCCACACACAACAGAAAGTACACAAAGTATAGATAAGATACAATATTAAAAAAAGTGGCCTACTAAATCAAATAGTGCATAACTGACTATATTAATAGTCTCGCACTATAACTATACCAGATATAGGTAGGTGCAACAAACTAAATATAATAAGTGGCAAGTTAGTGGCTATGTGTGGATCATAATGACCATCGATGTACTAAGCATAAACATACAAACCCATCTAGCCAAGCAATCCATCATCAATATTCGCATGTGTTGAGTTTGCCATCTCAACAGGAGGGGAGGAGATACCAACCCCTCTCCCATTGGTTTAGCTAAAACTTTTATAATCAGAAAATTCACTAACTCCTAATCTAAAAGATCTTTTTGGAGTGTAGATTTCTTAATGATTGAGCAAGTGGAAAAAATGTGCACACCACCCCCTCTTCCTTTGGTTTTGCTAAATTTTCCATTTTAGAAAAAGTCATTAACTAACATAAAGGTGCCTTTTGGGTCCACCTCTCCCTTAATGATTAAAGCATTGTTTTCTCTACGCGAAAATGTGAAAAATGAGGAAAAAGTGGAATATGTATGCTTTTTTGCAATGCATCCCACACAATATACTTGATATTTTTTGCTTTTTTGCGATGCATCCCACACATTATACTTGATATTTTTGGGATGATCTCAGTTAAACTATGAAAAATGTGTTCACTCATTATGTGAAATTCTTGACAAGCATTCTTAAATGATGGATCTACAAGAATTTTTTGTAGCTACTTAGATTATTGCTCCTAAATTTGGGAAACTATCGTAGAATGTTTTGAGATGCTCCCAATATACTTAACCTATGTGGGAAGGATAAGGAGACATTTCAAGTTTGGGAAGTGGAGGACACTGCATTTATAGTTCCATAACAATTATAGTCCAATCAAATTAAAGCTAGTTTCATCAATGGACTTAGAAAGAAAACAAGTCACACATACACACGTGTGTGCGTGCATACACGCATCACCTAAACATTCCTTATATACATATCTATGCATGAGTAGGTGTAAGTGTGCATGCATATATGTACATATCTACATGTATGTATGTATCTCTATTACATAAATTGATAAGATGTAAAAGGTTGTAAAAATTTGCAAGTCCTTGAGGAAAGTTAAAAATATTTGAAGAAAGTCTGTAAAACATCAAAATGAGGCTTTTTTCTAAAATTTCACTATAACAAACATACACACATGCATACAATATGAATGGAATCACTTAAATATATACTAAGAGGAGGGAGATGAGCTCCTTTTAGAGAGAGAGAGAGAGAGAGAGAGAGAGAGAGAGAGAGAGAGAGAGAGAGAGAGAGAGAGAGAGAGAGAGAGAGAGAGAGAGAGAGAGAGAGAGAGTGTGTGTGTGTGTGTGTGTGTGTGTGTGTGTGTGTGTGTGTGTGTGTGTGTGTGTGTGTGTGTGTGTGTGTGTGTGTGTGTGTGTGTGTGTGTGTGTGTGTGTGTGTGTGTGTGTGTGTGTGTGTGTGTGTGTGTGTGTGTGTGTGTGTGTGTGTGTGTGTGTGTGTGTGTGTGTGTGTGTGTGTGTGTGTGTGTGTGTGTGTGTGTGTGTGTGTGTGTGTGTGTGTGTGTGTGTGTGTGTGTGTGTGTGTGTGTGTGTGTGTGTGTGTGTGTGTGTGTGTGTGTGTGTGTGTGTGTGTGTTTCATTTAAATAAAGATATAAGAGTTAAGAGATCAAAGATGGCAAACACAAGAAGAAAGAGAAATGGGAGTCATCATTGCTATACATGGATTACTTATGTCATTTAACCAGTACTATTTTTGAAATGAATAGTACTTATCGTTTTCATTTCGATTGTTCTCACAAGAAAGATAAGGGAAAATACCTTTTTTGTGGTAGGTAAAAGAGATGAATAAATGAGAGATATATGGCAAAAGGATCTAAGCATTTCGAAAAAATTGTGTTCCAAGAATGGTATCACCATACCTAGTTGACATTATTTTGAAATTCAAAGCCTAAAAATTGTGTTAGGATCTCATTGTACATCTAAAGCAATCAATATCATGTGTATTCATAGGATATTTAAAAATTCCCTCTCCTTACATGTTACAAGGCAATAAAGTGACCCCTTTTTCTTAAGAAACTCATGGTTTCCTTTTCTAAATTGCAATTAAAAAGCCCCTTTTTCAAATGCATTCCTATAAATTTAGTCAAATGAAATAACCCTTTTGTTGATCGCATGTGGTATGCTTACATTTTTTTAGGTGCACCCTTGGGATTTGATATCTCTACATCCATTTGCTAATCTTCATGCTCAAAGCGTAATAAAATTTTGTGTATGGGCTTTGCCTAGAATTAAATAATAGAATCCATGATGTTTACAATCGAGCGCATGTAATTTAAGACTTTTCAATCTTGTTCAAACATAATAATCCACATTAACAAAAGAATGTTTTCTCATTTGGTCACATAGTTAGGTTCTTCTAAAATACAGAACATCTTAATAAGCCAGGTTTATGTTTGCATTCAAAATTCTTGTAGAATGAGCTCAAAAATAAGTCCTGAGCTTAGACACAACCAGTTTAGTTTTACTAGTGAAAGTCTTTGAGAAACTCTAAAAGCAAAGAGCGATGCATGGTGGTAGGAATAGGTTTCAAGTTTGGTGCCATGAAATTGGTCCTTTCTATTTTCTATTGGCTACTCTTCTTTAGCCTCTCTTTATCCATTACCATTATCTTTACTTTTGTTATATTGTGGTTTGAACTTTACTTGAAATAACATTGTGATGTCCAACAATTGACTATGACAGATATTGATCATATGCAAGGTTTTGAACTATCAATTCATAATCAATGTGGTGGTTTGGTTGTCCACATTGGTACACTAAATGATCTTGATACTAAGAGGCTTTTTTGAGGCATGCCAATGCAATTTTGAAAGTACTCTGGAAAGTTCTAGAAGTACACTAAGTCTTGACTCAAACACCAAGACATCACATCAACCAAAAAGTGGCGTGCACCAATCCTTACTCATGTATGGTTGTTTCACCCAATGATGCAAGCTGAAATATACCTTCACCATGCATATTGGATAAGGGGTCCATTTCTACTACTGTTCACGAAAAACTAAGGTTTAACGTGAAATGAACTGCAGAAAACTGCAAAATTTGCAGAACAAGGATCAACTCCTTGAATTTTACAATATTTTTAGTCATGAAAAATAGCAAGTACATGTAATATGTAAAATCCATCCAAGATTGAGTTGAATATTTTTGTGAGCAATGGTTATCACATATAAAGTCTAATATTTCTATTTTGTGCTAGAGAGTATGCACTTTTAATCTCATCTCATGAGGAGAACATCCTTAAGTATTGTAGTGGCCCAGCTTGAATATTAATCCTTAAGTAAAGTACTTTTTTAGGTGTAATGACTTATTCAATTAATCCGTCACAATCACACATGCGTAAATCCTTTTTTATTCAAGGTTAATGTGTTTTACACACATAAAGATACATGCACATAAACCTTGCGTTCTAACTTTATGTGTAACATGCATGTGCTCATATCATATAGATGTGTGTGAGTAAAGATGTATAGATGTGTGGCATGTACTCAACTAATACACACATAGATTTGTGAGTACATGCACACAAATGGCATGTGCATGTCATATGTGCATACAAACCTCCATATCATGTGCATGCATCTATTCATGATAAGTATGCATCTAACATAGGCATACATGTTATGAGTACATGGAGATCTTATCTTTTGAATGAATTACTAAGTTGTGAAAGTTGTGTGCATTGGAACAATTGAGACAATGTTCTCATTTGTGAACTAGGCACACATCATGGTATTGGGATAGGAGCATTGTGCATCTATGCGAAAAATGTGCTGAATTTTGCAAGCCAATAGAAGATGGACACGTGTCTAAGTTCGCCCATTCCTATTTTCTTGGCAAAAGGGGGTATGCCTCTGGTGTGTAACCATCCTCAGATTCCCTTAATGCCCAATGCTACACAAAGTGTGCTTGATCCTCATGGCAATGCAACTCCATGAGCTCATACTTGGGCCCTCTTTATGAAAGCGTGTAGATATGCATTATTGAGAAAATCCATACGTACAAGACTCCATTGAACTTATTGCGTGAGGACAAGACAAAGAATAAGAAAACCAATACGTCAAGGAGACTTTAGGGAGAAGACCAAACCATAAAAGAGAGGATTTTGGCTACCCCACACTCACATTATTATTTTGTTTGTATCATTGTTGGATTACCTTCTTTACCTTGAAATGGTTGAATGAAATACTTAATGTTATCGGATTATGGATCAAAGAAAGGCTCCTCTAAACACATGCATTTCCTAAATTAAGTTAAACGCCAATTAAAGCCAACTAATTGAGAAAAAATATCATACTTAGGAACACATCAAAACACATGCACTTCGTTTGAAATTGACTGCCAACTAAGGTCCATTAACTACAAACTGACAAAAAATCCTTGGGTTCATGCTTAAAGTTACTCTATTATTCAAAATTTAGAGCTGAATCTAAGGTAATCTTGAACAAAGGAAAGGATGTTCACATAAACATTGATAGGAGTTGTGTACGACTAATACCATATTTGTAGGATATTCAATGCAAGGATCTTCTCTATTCATTGTATGCGTACAACACTCGACCATAGAGGTTTAGCTACAATTATCAAGATATTTGTACATCGTACATTGACCTTGGCTAGGTAAAGAGGTCTAGATAGTAGCAAATATAAACCTCACACATTCATTGACAAATGGTCCTTAGGCACAAACTTAACATTTTGCACTCTATGCCAATGGCATTGATTGAATTTACCTGCAAGGAAGGCAACAAACTTAAGGTTGATGTTTTGGCTTTTATTTTGGTCAACCATCTTTTGTGAGCTAATAGTTAAGTTGGGACTACTTCCCCTTCCTCTAATAGGTCTTTTTCCATGCTTAGACCTACAAGTACAAATTTGGTTTGTGAGAGATAAAACCTTCACATGCAATAAGGTTAAAGATGTAGTTTTGAGAAGTTGAACTTGTACATCTTGGCTTTCAAATGATGGATCTCAATCAACCCTTTGTGGTTCAAGTTTGAGCCAATGATAAAGAAATAGGTGTATTATTGTAGCAAAATGGTTGACTAGAACCTTTTATATGTAAGAAAATTAGGCTATTCACAACAAACTACACTGCATGTGAGAATGAGTGATATGTTATGCCCTTCATGCTGAATAATTGGCATCTTTAGATATATTTTGTTAAGTTTGATAATATACTCAATCATGAGAGCATTGTGTGGTTGGATAACCATTCAGAGTTAAAAAAGGCAAAAGATGTTGTTTTTGTGCACTTAGTTATATGCAACTAAAGAATAGTCTATTTGAGCTTGTAAGGCATTCATATGAGTTAGATGCTTTATATGTCAAAATAACAATGGGTTTAGACCCTACAAAGGATAGTTTCTTACTTTTGACCATTAACATTCATATAATGAAGAGGTCAACAATTATCTTCTTAACAAAGTGAACTACATGGTAAGATAACTAAAAACCAACAAAAATGTTTCAATTCTCCAGTATTCATGCTTTAGATGAGTGTTTGTAATATGTTTGGCCTACCCAACCTAGAAGTCCTTAAGGGTTTCATGTGCTATTTGTAGAGAAAATCCAAAATGGACACATGTGCAAAGATACTTTTCTACCCTATTGGATGCGGGTTTGAATCCACCCTAAGAAAAGTAATAATTCAAGTATTAATAGATAAACTCTACTAGTGGTGTATCTTTCTTAATTGAATCATAGAGATCCACTAATCTAGGCAAGTGGCTCAAATATAAGAATTTCATTTTTTTAATGATGACTTAGTTTTCTATAAATAAGGTAACAATCCTACATGCACCAATACCTCGTGAGCTTTTATGAAGTATCATGATAGTCCTAGTGCTTGGCATTGAACAATTTAAAGAAGGCAGGTTCTTTTAAAGACTTTGTGAATGATCTAGTGTGTTTAAGAATGTCTCAGAACATGTATTGCATCACCTAAAATGCTAGCTCAATAAGTTATAGCTTAAAGGTAATTACAACACTAGATCCTCTTGCTCATGAAAAGTATTTCTTTAGATCTTACATTATCAAGACTATTAGCAACAATGTTCGAAGAGAGTCCATGCTCAAAAAAAGTCCATATTAGCCCATTCATATTTTGGGTGAAAATAAGGGACCCACGTGATTTCTTTTTTGTAAATAGGTAGATGAATGTTTTACTGATAAAGGCCAAGATTTTTAAAAATAGAGCAAAATGTTGTATAGAAAATCTTATTTTTGAGACTTTTGGGTATTTTTTTAGCAAAGCGTGTAAATTTTTGTATGTTGGGCTATTTTTTGAAAATTCATGCCAAAAGATAGCCTTATTCCCCAAAATACAAAAAGAAAGAACAATTTATGTTAGCATATAAGCAGTCATTCAAATCCCATTATGATCATTCTTAATCCTAGTTTAACAATTCTATTTACTTCTTTTGTGCCATACATTGAGTGCCTTGGCATGCTAGCCTAACATGCTATATTCAACAAAAGAGTATTCTATTGCATATTTACTTGGGTGTGACTTCACCCCCTGAGCTCTTATCCACCTATGATAATGTCATTAGCACCTAAAGCACTAGCAAATCCATGAATGGGAGAAGGTAACATTACATAACTAGTAGAGGATGTCTATCAAGGCAACAATGGTGAGATAGCTAGAGAAGCGAGAGTCGTGCATGCATGCACTTCCTCTATCATAAATGTTTGATATGTTTACATCATTAGTAGCATCTAGATGGCTTAAGAGATTGAGCATAGTCTATAAACCATGGATATAAAGGCTAAATAAAATAGGAAACCTCAATTAGTTGGTCTATTATTGCAACCTCATGGCAAAAAAACCAATGCAAAATTTTGTCATTCATATTATGCTTTGTGGAGCTAGATAAGGCTCTTGTAAGGTGTAGATGAGAGAACACATTATGCTTTAACAATGCAAACAATTTCTTTGATGATTATAGTCCTCTAGTGGAGGCAAATTTAGACTTACAAGGCAATACTCACTTATGTGAGCTCTAACCTAGGCTAAAAGCCCTTGACCCTCGAGTGCAATATTATTCTTAACATGACACTCGAAGCTAAAGCTCCCAAGCTTATTTATGGTAGTGCCTCAAGAGGGACTTGCTAAGATTCTTGAAGTACCACACTTGTAGCAACTTAACTCTAACCAATAAGGGTTGTTGAGATGGATTGATATCTTTGATCAAAGCTCACGACCTCTATGTTTTAAGCTCCATGAGAAGGGATAGAGATCTAATAGAATAGAAGTACAAGTGAAGTGGTTGAGTGAAATGTTGGAAAAATGATAATTGGAGAAATTAAGATCAATCTACAATGAACACATGACCAAGTTTCTAGAGACTATATAGTGGCTTTTGAAAAGATGATGATACAATTTTCTTCATTTGTAGAGAGAAATGGAAGCATAAATTTCCACAGAGAGGAGTACCATCGTGGAGGAGAGTAAAAATACATGGTATAACATACCCTCTACTAAGTTAAACTTCATAAGGTCACACATGCCTTCTCAACAAGAGATAGGTTGGCTAAATGAAATTGAATGTTCCACCACTCATATTTGTGCGAAAGGACCACTAAATATTTGGAACATCTTTTGTGGGAGTCCTCTAAACTAAAAGCACTTTGAAATAAAGTAAAGAGGTGGGTAAAGAACACACAATTTACTAACATGATAACTTCTTAACTAATACCCTTCGGTGAGGAAGCTACTATGAGATCCATGAAAGGTTGGAACATGATTAAGGCTATTGTGATTAAACATATTTGGGCCATTAGAAAATTTAAGCTTTTTAAGAATATCCTTGCCTCTAAAGTGATATGAGAGACTTTTCTTAGTTGTAGAGATGCATTTATTTTTAAATTCAAATGTGCCAATAAACATGACCAAGTATTTAAACATTTGTTAAATGAAGCTTAAGGTGTATTTTTTAGGACTATTCTTGGGATGATGTAAGGATGTACTAGCCTTAAATCATCTAAGTAGAAAACTTAGAAGCAAGTGTTCATGAAAAATATCCTTTGTACCATATGGAGAAACCTTATTTACTAAGATTTTGGAGTCAAATTACACTTTTTGCCATGTGCATAACTAAAACTTAAAAATTATAAAACTTCTTCTTTATTTGAATTTTTTTTTTAATAATTGGAAACTCATTTTTATGTAAGACTTTAGGTTTTGATCAACATGTCTTAGAAGGGATACTAGAGAATTGTGATAGTTAAACAAAACCCAAAGTTGAAAGGTTTGTATCTCATTGTTCGGATCGTGAACCTTTATTCAAATGATTCTAGAACCAAAATTACCATGGTTTGGATGGAACTAATCTCTATGTTTATCCCTCAGTTTTCATGGACATGGCTTAGAAGGGATATCATGGAATTGTAATAATTAAACAAAATCCAAAGTTCTAATTTCTTGAAACTCACTATGACAAAAGCTTTATAACTCATTAACTCAATATTGAAATGATTCTAGAACCAAAATCACCATGGGTTGGATGCAATGGATTTCCTTTCTTTTGTCTTGCCAAGCTTCTTGAAAGCAACCTTATAAACACGTGTCCTATTCTCACATCATACATGATATTGTACATATTTTTCCTAAATGTATTTCTAATTACGTAATATATGAGCATTCCTTATGCATAATCAATATGTTTGTTTATTGAGAGATATCAACTTGTTGGCACCACTTGATAGGTTTCTTATGATTAAGAAAGTCTAGCTCAATATTATAGGAATCCTGTAAACATGCAAACTATTCTTACATCATGCATGGCATTGTACATGTTTTACATAAACTTCTAATCGCTTAACATATGAGTCTTCCTTGCATGTTATCAATATGAGTCTTCATTGAGGGCTATCAATTTTTGGCATTACTTAATATGCTCCTTATACAACCATCCATTGTGCACAATCATTGTGAGTGTTCATTGAGCAAAATCAAATTTTTCTCTACTTAACATGTTTCTTATTAGCTAGAAAAGAGAAGTCTAGCTAGTATTGCAATGAATCTAGAACCAAAACCACTATAGGTTGGACAAAATGCATTGTCTTTCTTCTTTTCTTACTGAGCTTCTTGAAAGAAGATTGATTCCATAAGGCGTGAGCAAGTCTTGTGAATTTTGATGACCATAAGGTGTGAGAAAGTCTTGTGAATTTTGATGAAACACACAAAAGCTGAGGAGGGAAGGTGAGCATGCATTTGTGTAGGTCCTATCATGCATGCAAGCAGAAAGGACTGGGGAGGATGATCCCAAGAATCTGTCTACATAGCTAAAGGTGTATGGGCAAGGAATGATGTTGAAATGGAGGTGGAGTCATATGTTGATCAAGTAAACAAGAAAGTAATATATCTATAAATTATAATCAATGATTTCACATATATGTAGAATGTATGTGTTGCCAAGAGGCAAGCCTTATAGACTTTGACAAAACCTTCCAATGGAGTCCATTTGCCAAAGGTTTCTTTTAATTTGCATGTGCATGCCCTTTCTTCTATTTTATGGGGAAGGTATTGACCAATCAGGGATTTGGAATTAATGGGGAAGGTATTGACCAATGAGGAATTTGGAAGATGGTTTAATGGAACCTTTGAGGCTCATGATGCTTTGGCCTACCATAGATTTGCGGGCAAGGGTCTCTTTCAAGCCTTGTTTACTTCTTACCATGGTCTATTACATTTTTATCAAATGAGATTATGTTATCAGAATGCCTCATACGAGTCATGTTCCCAAACCTTCACACAATTTTCAAAGGTGAGCTTCAAGTGATTGGTATAGGACTTGGGAAAGTGCTGTATGTTCTAGTTTGGTTTCTAACTCTAAGGGGGAGAGGAATGTCTACCTACTAGGGGTTAGTCATGTGGAGCCACCAAATGTCCTCAAAATCAACAAGACAAGTGGGTGTCATATTCATTTCTAAAGTTCAAGTTTCAAGTTTTCCCAATGCATGTTATTTATGTAGACAATCTGGGCATTTTACTTGATCTTGCCCATAGAAACAAGGAAAGAAAGTGATAGGAGAGCAAGCCCAAGGAGAATGGGGAGATTGGGGATCTTAGCTAGAAAGGCTTCACTAATGCTACTTGCTGAGGGAAGGGAGGCACAATCCTAATTACAAAGTCTTCATCAATGCTACTTGTCAAGGGAGGGAACAATCCTAATGGTTAAGGAAATGTTTAATCCTGAATTGAAGATCAAGGATGATGATTGCACCATAATTCGAGTAGACATAGAGGTGAATGGTGAGGAGATTGGTTGTTACATTATCTATGCCCCAAATGCCTCACATAAGAGGACACCAAAATGGAGATGGCTCAATACTTTGGAATATGAGCATGCCTTTGTCATATTTGACAATGGGAATATCACAACTAGGTGTGAAGATAGGTCACATGGCATAGGCAACATGGTGTATATTGAGAAGGATGTATGAGATGCATTTTGCAAGGAGAAGGAGTTGTAGATGCTATTATTCTCGTTGATGATAAAGCATTCAAAAGAATCACATGGTGTAATAGACACTTTGACAAGGCATGTAGAAGATTGGAATATGATGACTAGTTGTGAATATATGTCACATGACATAGGCAACATGGTGGATGCTGAGAAGGATGCGTGGGATGCATTTTGTTAGGAGAAGAAGCTGTAGATGCTACTATTCTCATTGATGATAGAGCATGCAAATGAATCACGAGGCATAATAAACACTTTGACAAGACATGGTGAGGAGCAAGTCTTGATCAATTCTACTTGAGTGGAGATGGAGTGTGTGCTACCCTTGACATGAGATACCATGCATTTAATGGCGGCATCACATCGGACCAAATCCCATTGATGATGACATGTAGGGCCATCTATGTAAAAGAAATAGCCAATGGCCACCATCCTTTAAAATCAACACTAGTATTCTTAAGCATGCCATGTGCTTAGAAGGTGTAAGGAATATGGAATAGGAGAGTGAGTGAAGGGGAAGTCATTGCTACCAATTGGATACAATGCATGAAGGCAGCAACTGACACAAGAAGCATTAGTATTGATTGAGGATGAGTAGGGGTAGTTGGTGATGGATGAAGAGCGGATGGCACTAGTGTTCCAATGCCACCTTGCCACAACAATAAGTACTAGTTTTCATAGATTTGATAACTATGCACAAAGATTGGAGGGATTTCTTAGTTGTATGTAGGCCCAGGTGGCTATGGATGTTTTACTGGCATTGGGGCACCCATTTTTGGAGGAAAAGTTACTCAACACTTTCAAGGTAATGAAGAAAGCCAAGGCACTAGAGTTGCATGGGATGCATGCACTGTTGACCTATGCAAAATGCTTAATCGTTTTTTGTCCTATGTATTGTTGTCAAAATAGGCCACGAAAGGGGTAATGAAGTTGATCCCCAAGGCCAATGAGAGAAGCCAAGGCACTAGAGGTTGTTGACTATGTTGAATGGGCTATACAAAATCATGGCAAAAGTAGTGCCACTTAGGGCGAAAGATGTTATAACCAAGTTAATACAGAGAGGGTAGTATGAGTTTGCACACGGGCGAAGCATATATGATGCCATCCTCAATATAATTCTCGGAATAGAGAATGACATGGATTTGAAGGAGGGCTAGCTATTCAACATGGATTTTGGGAATGCATATGACCACATGTAGGGCGTTCATCTTGGTTGTCTTGGAAAAGAGTGGATTTGGATATATCTTCTGCAAGATGGTCTCCTCTCTTTTTGTTAATGCATAAAATATGATCTCTGTAAATGGATACAAGTTGGGCATGTTTGAGTTACAGAGGTTCAATAGGGATCCATTCTTTCCACTTTTTTTCAAGCTATAGAGGTCACTCTGTCCATTTTTGTTTGTAGTGGTGACATGCCCTCTACTATGTGGCATTGACTTTACAATAAGTAAAGATAGCATCAAATCCCTTCCTCTACCAAATGGATAGTACATGCATGCACAAATATATGTAGATGACAACTCAAACATAATTCAAGCTAAACAAACCTTAGCCAAGGAATTGCTCACTATTTATGAGGAGTTCTCGCGATGCTTTCTGGGTCTCAAGTTAGCATGCCAAAATTAGAGCTACTATACTTATCTTTGGATGATAAATTGGACTAGATCCAAGAATTGGGACTATTTGAATTTAAAAAGGGGATAACCATTAGGTATCTAGTTCAGATGAAAGTTTAGACTATACTTATCTTTGTAGACTAGATCCAAGAATTGGGATTATTTGAAGTTAAAAAGGGGATAGCCATTAGGTATCTAGGAGAACATGTAGGAGTTGGTATTACAAGTAAGATTCTGTGGAGTTCAAAAGGGAATGATCATCATGAATCTAGGAGTGCCTATAGGAGTTGGTACTAGAATTAAACAATGCTTTCATTAGTTCCTTGAGAAAATGGGTGGTAAAATCAAGGCTAGACTAGGATGCAACTTGGACTTTGCTAAGAGGATGAGCATGTTGGAATCAATGTTGTCCTCAATAGTAGTCTTTGTGGCCATGATTTTTCCATTCTCCAAGTTTCACTAGAATAGGATGGAGGCCTTATTTAGGAGAGTCCTTTGGAGCTATGGTGAGAGCAAAGGATGGGTGGCCATAGCATAGGAGCAAGTGGTTGCCTCACTTAATTGACAAAGGAGGAGTTGGTCTTGAGTCCTTAAGGGAGAAAGTAGTCAAGTTGTCTTTCATCACCTTGAAACATGTGCCTCAAGGCCAACCTTGGGCAATGTCGCTAGCTCACTAGCTTTCCAAAGCAAGGGTGACATATAGGGTCTAGATAGGTCTAATGTTTTGTTCACTAATGGTCAAGTTAAGATTAAGGAATCCAAAGTCAAAAAACAACTGATAAAAGCCTGGAAGGGAGTGATATCAAAGTTGCATTGGAAGGGAGCAATAATAGGAAAGGGGATGTATGCCTATGTTTCAACATTTGGTTGAATAGCCAATCATTTGAGGATGGTTTTCTACTAATAGCCATGAACCCCAACTTGAGTCATATGATTCATTTTAAAGGCATTCCCTACTACCGGAAGAATACCTAAAAACATAAGCAAAAAAGGCTATTGTCAACTAAGTAGGTTTCGAAGAGGTTTGGTCTCACGAGTGGAGGGAGAGGAATGGTTGTAGAGGGTATTAAACCAAAGCAAGCCTTGTTGTGATTAGTTCTCAGGTTGAAAAGGTAAGAGAAGATTGGTGAAAAAGCGATCTTCAATGGGGGGGTGTTCTTAATCTACTTATGGGTGCTGATTCCTGAACTGTTATTGGCTCCTCTACCCTACTCTAGGTTTGGGCACTACTTAGCATGGTTCTTATAAGGGAGGAAAGGAAATGGGGAGACAATGAGACTTAATTGAAGTACTTGGTTAACTTTCCTTAAAGCCTTGCGGTAAGCTCTATAAATAGAAACCTTCTTACAAAACCACACATAACAAAAGAAAGCATGGTTCTTATACTAGCATTCTTTGTGCACCATAAAATTTTAATATGGGCACGCATCAACTTTCAAGCCCCATCGATTTTTCCCACTACTTAATATAGTTTTCTTGTGGAGAAAAAAAGTCTAGCCCAATATTGTATTTTTAATTCTAGAAAAGGAGTCTAGCTCGATATTGTATTGATGAAGCCTTGCATTATCATTACATAAAAGCCTGTGAGTCCTGTGCTGATAATGAAAAAGAAAGGGTAAGCTCCAATAGAATAGAACCAGTAGGCTATGGCGTCGGCTGAGGCCCGTCGTCTACTCTTGTAAACGCCGCCCGCTCCCTTCATCAGCCAGTCATGGCTTTACACGGCGCACAGAGCTCGCACGAGAGGCCTCTTCTTTAAGAAATCAATTTCCTCCCGTTCTCTCTCTCTCTCTCTCTCTCTCTCTCTCTCTCTCTCTCTCTCTCTCCGCCATAGCTTTTGCCTCAAGACCTGTGCGGCCATGAGACCAGGGTCCCCTGCTTCCTGATATAAGCGTACCTCAGACGTGTAATTTCCAACTGGCCCTCGGGTTTCCTGCCTCCTCACCATCAGGCTCCAAAATTGTTGCCCTAGGGTTTCCTCTGCTTCCTCATCAGGCTCCCAAATGCTTGAAGAGAACCAATAACAGACCTTGCTGCTGCTGCCCTATTCCCTGTGCGTGTGCGATGGCACGGCTGCTTGGCTCTCTGAACCTCTCGTCTGCCATGGTGCCGGATTGTGATCTCAGCGACCTGCAGGAAGAGGATGTGTGGGGACAAGGCCTGGCGGCTGCAGAGGTGCAGGACATGGGGAAAATGGTTGTGAATGATGATGATCATGACGCTGAACGCCGTGAGCAACATGTGCCACTCCCCGGGCGGCAACACCGACCATGGCTGCCCTCCGATTCTGTACAGAAAGTGGCCACAGCCATGGCCGTGCCAGCATCCGGCGGCGACCATGGATACAGAAATGCTTTAGATCATCAGGGGTACAGAAATGCAGTAGGCAGTGGCCACCATGCCTGGCGCCACCAGCCTCCCTGGGCAGCTGCGATGCCGCAATCAGCGCCGGTGACCATCCCAGCTTGGACACACAGGAAGAGGGGCGAATCGCCAGACCAGTACAGATTCAATGGCCCCCCATGCGCAGCTGTTGTGAATTTGCCCAACCTTGAAGGAGCAGAGGATGAAGAAGAGCGGCTGCCTCCCCACGAGCTGTCGGCCCTCGCCCATGCAAGAAGCGGCAAGAAGTCTGCATTTTCTGTGATGGAAGGGGCTGGCAGGACCTTGAAAGGCAGGGACATGAGGCGAGTCCGGGATGCAGTCTGGAATCAAACAGGGTTCTTTGATTGATCGTGTGAACAGCTAGAGTAGGCTCTTGCCTATTCATTGTTCAAGGTTCAATTATGCTCTGATGGTACTAGTATGTATCAGTAGGCATTATGTATACAAGGTGGAGAGAGAGAGAGAGAGAGAGAGATGCTATCTAATTAATATCCCTCCCTATCAATCATGCTCTTGTGATGATCTAATGTCTCCGAGGCATAAGCAAGCTCCATCAACCCAAGATTGTTAAGAACAAACTTCAAAAGAAAAGAGAGAGAAACTAATGATATTGGTTATGCTTGTAGTGGGCTATGTAATCCTAAACTTGTAATATCGATAATGGTATAGACAAGCCATAATTTGACATTCTAGTAAAAAGATTGAAGAAAACATTAGGGGTAAAGGGGCGGTAGTGTGACATTAGCCCGCCCTCCATTAGATCTCTTTTTTTCGCAAGCTACATGAAGTATTTTGCCACTAGTTGAGGTATGATGCATATTATTTGGACCTATTTGTGTATATATGTTTTGTAATGCAAGGCGGTTATATTAAGAATAAAGTGACATGTGCAGCCTTAGTAGAAGAAGGGCAGGCTCAAAAAGCCTCAGACTAGCATACTAGTAGATTCATAGGAGCAAAGGGAGTGGCTTTCCAAGGGGCTAAGACGTCTGAGACTTATTAGCTTTTGAATAGGCAAGGTTCTGTGAAAGTTGCTCTGGGATCCATGTATGGCCTGAACCAACCAAAGGGTTTGCTTATCATGAAGGCCGTATATGTGCTCAATAGGACCAACACGCCTTCAATCGGATTGTTTAGTATTCCAAATATCATTCCAGACTGAGAGCCCTCTGCGATGAAGATCAGGGGTGTTCTAGGGCTTGTGCCAAAAGAGAGCCTTTCCATCTTGATGAGCAGCAGAAGGCATCAGCTACATAGATAGATTCAGGGAGGGATTGCCCATCACAATTAACTGTGTTATGCCAGTTACCGCTATCTTATTCTCTCTTCCCATAGTAGAAGTCTGTGAAACCATTGCACCTCAGGCCAACACCCAACTGTTCGTTATAGGCGCTGATGAGATCCATGACCTTAACAATACTGCACATGGCTGTTTCGAATCTTGAATCCTGTGCAGCCATCTAAGGCTATACTGGACAGCTCTCTCAGCAGCTGGTTTCAAAGCCAAACCCCCAGGGCCCAAATGATTCTTTGATCCGCACCTGAAACCAAAGATACAGCATGCCTATTATGCCTTCCACCATTCTTCCATAAGAAATTCTTAAAGACTCTCTATATCTGTTACTTATGAAGTTGAAGATTTGGGGAAGGGGCAATACCCTTTTCTTTAAACATAATGCGGAGTATATTAATTGTAAAACAATATTTACATCAACCACCAAAAGGTGGGGACGTATCTTAGCTGCTGGCACCAAAGGAGCAGCGACCATCTCTTAAAGCCTTACGTATGGCTCTAAAGGGGAGCCAACCTTCCTAAAACCTTTCAAAGCTACAAGTATGTCCTTCTTAACTACTACTACTACATCAAGGGTTTTCCACTAGGGACTGTGCCAAAATTCTTGTTGTTATTATGCTTCCACATGGCTCTAATGCCAACCACCCGCAATACATTCCATAATTGCAAGGATTCTTTGTTCTTGGAGCTTCCCTCACCTAAAACCACAGCCTTGGGGCTAAGGCTACCGCATGGAAGCCAGCTTTGTCTATCCAATGTTGAAGCTCCTCCCATAATCCATGTACCTCAACACAATCCCATAGCATGTGTTTGATGGTCTCCTTCCTCCTTCAACACAACCTCCAGAGATCAGAGAGACCTTCTTGGATTTGCAGAGGTATACCCATGTGTTGCGAACTTATTCATCAAGGTTCTCCATAACACAAGATTAAGCCCTCTAGAAGGGGTGAGGCAACAAACTTGCCTAACTCTCCTCTTCCAAGCCCGCAGCCTAGTGCGCGGGTTGCTCGATTTCCAATAAATGTAGAGCTTCAAGATGTGCCTACCATCGCCTCTTTTAAAATCCTTGGATTGTCTCTTAGTTTGCTTGTAACCCTCAACTTGGAAGCATGACAATGTGTTAATTGCACCTATGTAGCATGAAGTTGGCCAAATCTCTAGTGTCCATGTTAGTTGTTATTTGACCCAGTTGCCTTCTTTCTTAGTCAGGCACTAATTCTTAAGCATTTTGGCATTTTCTATCCAATGAAGGGTTGATTTATCCCACAGGTCCTTCCACCTCTGAATGTCTCGCGAGTAAAGTCTTTTGGCCCTCTTGGGGTTCATAGAGATGGGAGCCACACCTCCCTTGTATGCCTCTGAGAAGGTCTAGATCACCTGTTCCAAGCTTGGGTCCCTAGCTAGACCCGGCATCCCACACTAAGTTACCTTATCGAGAAAGCTCTTCCATACTTCAGCCAACTTTTGCACTGCTACTAACTCCTTCACCTTTACCTCAGCTAATGTGCATAGCATAGCATCCCAATGTATCAAGTATGGCCATCTCCCTTTGTACAGTTTCCTTTTCACAATCAGGTGGCGTGCTATGTTGCCCACAGCTAGGGCATATCCAGTCGGTGAAGTAGCCAGAAAACAAGCCAATCTGCTTTCTGCTCCAACCCCTTTAGCCCTAATCCTCTTTTATCTAAGGGGGTTGTAGGACAATGTGCCATTGATGGCTCTCACACCTTGTACACAAGAAGCTCCTGAACTTTTCCAAGGCCTCCTAGTTGGATTTGCTAAAGGCAAATATGGCCACTCCAAAAACAATTAGTGACATCATCATTGTAGCTAGAATGACAAGTTTTCCGCCTAGCTAGTAGGTATCATTTTGCCATCTTTGTTTGTAATGCTCTCCTTAAACCAGCCAAATCTTTGGTTTTGAGTAATGCCAACTCCTAGTAGCATGCACCCTAAGTACCTAACAAGTTCACTTTTTCACAACCTTACAGTTGTAGTTCGATCGAGTTCATCATCTAGTCCCAGATACATCATCTCAATCCTCCTATGGCTTATTTGGGAGTGTAGTATGTCAGAAAATTTGGAATTGCTCCACGAGCATATCTACTTCCTTGGGGTCTACACGAACTAGGTTTTGAATTGTCTACAAAAAATTGGGTAGCCAGTTTCTCCCCATTGGGGAATGTGAGCCCACGAAGGGTGCCGTGTTGCACAAGCCAGTCAATCCTTCTTAGAAGAGGCTCGGTGATGATCACAAATAGTAATGGTGCTAGTGGGCATCCTTGCAAAACTAAACACCTTAGGTTAAATGACTTGGAGACAACTCCATTCACTTGCATTCACTCCAAGGCATTAGTAAAGAGGGTGCATATCATGTTGATGAAATTGGGGTGGAAGCCAATGGTTTTCAAGGGTGAGCATGATGAAATCCCACCCCATCGATCATGTGCCTTGTCAAAGTCAATGTTGACAAGGAGCGTGTTCTATCCACACCCTAGTGCCTAATCCACCATTGTGACGAAATTAAGAATTGCATTGCCTTTCTTCTATAGTATCTATACATGGTCTATGCCTTTCCCATTACAAACATCTTCACTAAGTCAATCTTACACGTAGGAGCTACAAATCTATATGCTCTTTCAGTATGTACTTTCAATTGTGCTTTTCACATGCTTCTCTCCTTAAGAAGCCTTGTTGAAGTTACCAAACATGTGAAATCTTTTCATGCTTCCACTCTGCATCTCTTCCTTGAGAATACATATGAGACATGTCTCAACTGAGGTGCTCCAACCTGAACTATAACTAACTTTACACCTCTTGCCATTCCATTGACAACAAACATATGCACCTTCACACGCTCCTTAGTAAGAGAAAATGAGACATCAATGTCCCACAAATAGCATCCTTATCTCCTTTGAGCAATCTTTTGGACACAAAAACTCCAAACAAAAGAGGCGTAATGTCCAAATACATTTTGACTCCTATGAGCAACTTCTTTATGGCTCTACATACTTGTTGAAAATAACCATTTTGAGTTTTGATGTTGCAAATCTTCTCCTACATCCTTCAATAATAGCATCATAACTCCTTCAAATGCAAGTACTCTCTTAATTGATATGTTGAGTATGATAATAACTTTCTAAATGATAAAGATACACATAAGAAATATAAATCTACATACTATAACACCATGATTAAGAACCACGCCTACTCTCATACCATGTGAACAAACTGAAATGTCAAACTAACCATCGTGTGTACAAGTAATTAATACATTCATAGTGGATTATAGTAGACAAGATGTTTCATGGCTATAGATGGACGACAAAATATACACACTCGACAATGATAATTCATATTCCACTTCACAAAATGCTACAATAGAAGGCTTCTTTAATAGATACCTTTTTCCCTTTCACTCATCAAGTGGCCATCTTAGGTGGCATCCTTATCTTGATATTTCCATGGTCAATACTCATCCAGTTACCTTGCATCTCTAAGTTGCTATCACACACAAAGTGGCCATCTTTATCTTGACATTGCCATGGTCAATACTCATCCAATCACCTTACACCTTTACATGCTCTCACACACAAATTTTGAAGCTTATATTCTCATCAATAGTCAGCACATTGCTCAAGATTTTATTCGTGGCCTTTGCTTAACCATTTGCTTGAAGGTAGTAGGAAGGTGAGTTTTGATGAATGACCACGAGCATGGATAATAGACAAGTGATCACTTCATTGATAAAGTATGTACCCTAGTTACCATTAGCAGGAGTTTTGATGTCACTTTTTAACCTTTTAGCATGTAGAGAGAGAGTGCGCTCCACCAATGAGGAGAAGGCTTCCATTACAAAACTTTTTCTTAAAAAATCATTTTGACATTTTTCAAAAATAATTTGGTATTTGTAAAATTATTATTTTTATTAAAATGGCTCAATTAATTATTATTTTTCAATAATAAAGTGAATTATTTGTTAGTTTCGCTGAGATGGTTTGGAGTGATTATCATTTTCCAATAGTAATGTTTTGCTGTCACATTTTTGGCCTTTTCTCTTATCGATGGAAAAAAAAAAGAAGTGGAACCCTCTTGTTTGAAATCTTTCAATGTTCATTTCTTGTTCTCTTCACTCCACTCCACAACCCTTGGAGTTCCTCTTTGTTTTCTCTGTAGTCTGCTGTATGTTTTTTCTTTCCATCTTCCTACTCCATGGAGGCATCTTCTCAATGCAAAAAACCTAGAGCTTCCATTGAGTTATAATACAATTGATGAGCAAGATAGATGGATTTTTCAACCATTTCTTATCATGCTAGAAGGGAAAAATAATAGATTTTAGGCTTGATGGTTCCAAGAGGACAATACAAGAACTGTATATGTAGCATGTTTTCATACATACGAAGCTTCACCTTGAGCCCAATGCCTCTACTCTTCCTCTCCATAGATCCAACTATTAGTGCAATCTGCTTGCGCCTACTTTATGGTATGAATGAACATTCATGTTTCTTATCTGTCTTGTAATTCCTAATACCATTTGATGTTAATAGACTTGTATACATCAAGCCTCCAGGCATGGCAGTTAATAGAATGTGTGGTCGATGTTCTAGATGTCATCAACGCCTCCATTGGTAGAAGAGCTTTACAAGGGGAGGGCCAAAGCAACACTGGCTAAGAGGGGCATATTCTTTTATAACTTTCTATATACCAACTCCCTCTAGTGAGCAATCCAAAACCTTGTCCAACCTTCCCTTTCTAGTTTTTAAGAGCAAAGAGTGGCTATTGTAAGATTTAATGATAACCAAGAGTTACAGGTGCAAAATTTTTCATAAGGTACAAAAATGCCTAAAGCCTATAATTTCAAGTAGGCAAAGCAAAAATATGCCTTTATACCTATAGCTATTTTTATGGATTTCTTCTTTAGCACTAAGGTTCAAACCTCTAGAGCCATGTCTTTAGTGATGAAGTGCCCAAATGCACATAGAGTTTATGAATGAATATTGGGATACAAAGGTACAAGATGGAATCTTCTATAAGGTGCAATTAAATTATTTGTCTGCAAGTATATGATTACCGCTCAAAACTTCATCATGATATTTTTGTATAGAAGATGGCACCATGTTTGCAAAAATTGGGTGCCCATAGACCACGACATGATGGAGTTTTCTAAAAATCCAATACAATATATTGATGTTTGACTAAATGGTGAACTTTTGATCATTATGAAGCTAGGGTCAATGTGCACATTATGACAATTGAGAAGAGACTTGCACAATGAAGACATTTAACTCCCTACTTTGTTTAACTTTTATGTTGATGATAAAAATGTGTATTTTATTTGTGTTATTTATTTTTCTTTATTTTTACATGATCAAAGGATGTTTTTGCATCATATTATCTGTAATTACTCTCTCTTGATATCTGTCAAGTGCTGATGAGAAAAGAAAATAGCTTTACATATAAAGAGACAATAGTAAAATGAAGAACCTTTTTTTTGCATTTCCATTTTCTCATGTGTTGTGTACAAAGTGATGAATGAATGAACCATTACGAAATTACAGTATAAAGGCTTTGAAGACTAGGGTCAAGAGTTAGTATTCTTGAGGGAAGGGGCCAAAAGCTTGAGCACCGGAATGGCTCTGTGGGCAATGAGGTTGTGGTTGGGATTGGAATGATTGACATGCCACCTCATCCATATCATGCCAAAAAGCTTTCAATCTTGGCTCTCCCCTCTCCAACCCCTACAACTTGCTATCCATCACTTGCAACCCGCTCTCCAAAGCCTCCCTTGATTGAACCCATTCTTCCACATCTGCGATATCAATATCAGATTTTTGTGTGGCCTCTTCATGCGCATGTAGAGCCCTTACCTAAGCATCTTTCTCCTCGTGCCTCCTTTGCACACCCCCCCCTCTCTCTCTCTCTCTCTCTCTCTCTCTCTCTCTCTCCTAGTCATCCCTTCACATCACCTCCTCCTTGGGGCATTGGGCAATTGAAACTATAATATACTGACGTTTAGTGATTTTAAAAATTTTAACTTCAAAATCAGAGTACTTTGTATATCAATATCTTTCCCAAAAATAAAGTTATAAAATGCGATCTTTGATTGGAAAAATAAGCTTGCGTTGTAAAAACTACTCACATTTGGAAGATCATATATAGCATTCAAGAGAAGAAATGCATTAAGGCATGTTCTCTAGCCACAACTAACGTCTTGATTGGGTTGTTGTGGGACTCGCACAATCCGTGTAGCCATGGTACCTATAAGGTCATCCTGATGATATCCAGGGATCTTCTTGTAGCTTACAAGCTTGTGTGTAGCTCTAGAGACACATGCCAAGTTTATTCCCTTGAGACACCTTCAAAGAGCATAAACTAACATCAAAGAATAGATGTAGATATTGTTGGGCTCTTCCATGGTAGCCCTTGCTGGTAGTATTTGTAAAATAATATATGTTTGTAAGAATATTGCATATTATCATACTCTAGTGATTCTTGTTCAATCATCAAACAAGATGATAATTCCAAAGAACTAGTACCAAGACTAGAATAAAAGAAGATAGTGAACATAAACAAGCAATGCTCTTAATCACGCACTTATTGCTAAAGATAGGAAATGAAATCAATTTGCACATCGTCAACTCTCATGCAAGGAAATCATCTCAAAAGTTAGGGATATGAGATGGAATCACCTTGTAGACCCCTTGATATTAGCAAGTCAAGATAATATATGGCACTTTGCATGTACAATGGTAGAAAATATACTATATTGCTATAAAAAACAAGGAGGGTTTAAAAAGATGATTAAAGCAATATACCTAATGAGATTAAGGATTAAGATACCCAAACAACAAACAATAAGAACTTACGATTGGAGGGGAACCATAGTGGAGTCGGTAAATGCCTCTTCATTAGGTTGAGAAAATTTTAGTGAGAAAATCTGTACGATTTTGGTTAATTGAGACCTTGACAAGCTCTATCTTCTTGTCCTCAATCATCTCTCTAATGAAGTGATAACATACCTCAATGTACGTAGTTTGCACATGAATGATCAAATTTCATGCCAATTGAATGGCACGCATAGAGTCTAAATGCAATGTGGGAGTCATAGTCATACCAAGATCTACCACCAAATGGCCTAACCATAGGGTCTCCCTACAAACCTTAGTGATGGTTGTAATGTACTCAGTCTTGGTAGTAGACAAGTCCCTGCATTTTTGCACTCTGGACATCCAAGAAACATTACCTCTAGCAAATGTGAAGACATCGCTAGAGATGGACTTCCTATTATTTGCATGTCTTAAACAATCAGAGTTTGTGTAGCCCATGACTCCAGTATCCTGACCACCATAGCAAATGCACATATCTAAACAATCAGAGTTTGTGTAGCCCATGACTCCAGTATCCTGACCACCATAGCAAATGCACATATCTCTAGTGCCCTTAAGGTAGCTCAAGATACCCTTCATGAGATCTCAATGTAACTAGATAGTGGCGCTATATACCAAGCCATAACTCCCACTACAAATGCTATGTCAGGTCTAGTGGCTATCATGGTATGCATCAAGCTGCCCACCATAGATATATACAAGATTTTGGTTATCTTATCCTTCTCATCATCTGATTGGATACAATTTTCTTGTCTAACCTGAATCACATGATAAGGTAATGGATAGCCAATAGACTTACCACCCTACATGTAGAATCACTCAAGGACTTTATGAATGTACTCCTTCTACAAGTAGAGGAGTCCCTTAGAGAGATTTCATGTAATGCACATACTAAGTATATAAGAGACATATCCCATATCCTTAATCTCAAATCTCTTCTTGAGCCAAGTCTTCAAAGCATCTAGCTCATCATGAGCACTCCTAACAATCAACGTATCATCAATATATAGCACCAAAACGATAAGGCTACCAACACAAGATTTCTTTGTGTAAAGATATTCATACATATCACTATGGAAGTAACCCTATGAATACCTAAAGGCATCAAAATTATAATATCATTCCCTAGGTGCCTGCTTAAGTCCATAAAGACTCTTCCTCAACTTGCACACTAGGTGTTCCCAGCCCTTTTTCTCAAAGCCCTCAAGCTGTTGCATATAAATATCCTTATATAAGTCCCCATGAAGGAAAGTCACTTTCACATTCATCTAGTACAAGTCCAAGTCCATCTATGCAACCAAGGCCAATACCAAGCGTAGGGTGGTCATCTTGATGACAGGAGAGAATATCTCATCAAAGTCAACTCCCCCCTCTTGCTTAAAACCTTAGTAACCGATTTGGTCTTATATGCTAGCTTGGGGTAACCAAGGATACTCTTCAACTTCTACATCCACTTGCATGGCAATGCATAGTTTTCATTGGACAAGAAACCAAATCCCATGTACAAATTTTTAACATTGAATCGTACTCAGACTGCATGGCTCTCTCTTAAGAGTGACTATTACCTTTGCACATAGCGTTGTCATAAGTGAGAGGCTCACTAGCATCTACCACAATGATATAATGCATAGAAGTCTCAAAACAATTAAGAGGATGTTAATGGAGCATCTCAAAGCTAATCGTGGGACCTATATGGCTGATATAATGCATAGAGGTTTCAAAACAATTAGGAGGATATTAATGGAACATCTCAAAGCTAATCGGGGGACCTACATGGGCTATCCTCTCTATCCAATGTCATGATCATGCACAATAGGCAAATCCTGGGCCACTACATCAGCTTGTAGAAGGTAGTCTACTAACTTGTGCTAGCTATATTATAGCAGGAGGCTCCTCCTAAAAGATCGCCATGCATATCTCAACTGCCTTCTCTAGTCTCATATATATCTTCTCCTCATGGAATATGATATCATGGCTATGGATAAGACTTCTAAGCATGTGGATCCCCAAAGGTGATACCCCATCTCATATGCATCACCATACCCAAGAAATATGCATTGATGGACTTCAGATCCATTTTATTACATTTGTCTTTGGAAGTATGGCTAAAATCCTCACATCTAAAGAGTTGCAAGTGTACATACGAGGGAGTTTTACTGAACCATACCTCCTCTGCAACTCTACTACCAAAAGCAGCATGGGGATCTACTAATGAGATGCATTACAGTAGTAATTTCCTCAATCCAAAAGTACTACTGTAAGATTGTTTGACTAAGCATACTACAAAATCTTTCTGAATAGTCATATTCATGTGCTCCACAACACCATTCTAGGGTGGGGTGTATGATGGGGCAGTCAATTGACACTTACCCCTCTCATCATTAAGTTTCCCAAATGCCTTAGATACATATTCATCCCCATTTTGAGATCATAGGTATTTCAACCAATGCCAAGATTGGTTCTCAACCATAATAAGAAAGCACTGAAGCGTAGGTAAAACATATGATTTTTGCTTAATAGGATAGGTTCAAATCTTATGCACATAATCAACTATGAATGTAACAAAGTATTTTGTGCCACTCAATGAGACTGACAAGGCATGGGACCACAAACATCTAAATGCACAAGAGCCAATAGCTCACCCATGTGCATGGGACTAAACTTTTTGTGAGAGTTAAGTCTTTGCATATCATAAAGACAATGATCACAAGTGTCAAAATATGAGTAGTCAAGAAGTGGAAAATACTACAAACACGTTAGTACTTTCATTTCTTCAAGAGACATATACCCAAGACAACAATGCCAAAGAGATACATGTGGAGGATCGGTCACAACCAAAACACGGTCAAAAAACCCATAGACGAGTAAGGAATAGAGGCTACCAACCGTAGCACCTTGAGCAAAAACAATGTACCATGATTGATCTTCCATGTAAAATCACCAAAAAATACATAGTACCTATCATCATCTAACTATGCAACTGAGATAAGACTTTTAGTCAAAGATGAAACATGATGTGCATCATGAAGCACAAAAGGAGCACTAGTATCAAACTGTAGTCTAACATCACCTATACCAATGGTATACAATGTAGTGTCATCTCCTAGTCTAACAAAACTTGTAGCAATACGATAGCTATGAAACCAATGACTATGCGGGGTAACATGGAATGCATCCCCTGAATCAAGAAGCCAAAACTAAGAGTACGAAGATGGCCAACTAAGTAGCATCAAGTGATGAAGTAGCAAGTATGTAATTATTGAAACTATACTGCAAGGTATTATCTCCTCTATCTTTACACTGGACTTAGGCACAATGCCGTGATAATCAGAAGATTTAGCCTTATCTTGCATTTTTCTCTTGCCTTTCTCATTGCACATTTCATGGCACTATGGCCTAATGTGACCCTATTGCCCATAATAATGGCATGTCAATGAGAACTTATGATCGTGGGACTTACTACGAGATTTCCCATGAGACAAAGACTTGCCCCCTTGTTGGGTTGTGAGTCTCTACCATGGTTATTATTTTCATTTTCACCATTTCTGCCTCTAATTGTAAGTGTGTGAGAAGTGCAAGCCACTACATCAATATTCTTCATGCTCACTTCTTTTGTAAGTAAAGCACTCTCTACATCACTACATTTAAAACTATCTTCAAGAGGATTAGCACTTATAGCAATATGGAATATATCACATGGCTTTGGTATTGTGACAAGCAAGAACAAAGACTTTATATTACTCTCAAACTGAATGCCCTACGAGATAAGGTAGCTAAAAATAGAGTGGAACTCATTGAAATGAGTAGATATAGAGTTACCCTCCTTCATGCGAAGGTCCACAAGCTTTTTCAACCAATACAATTGAGATTCAAAACAAAGGAGTAAGCTACCACTACTAGGAATATCTAGGTAGTAACCAAGATATATAAAATGCAACTAAAAGTGTAGCAACCAAGTATTAAGAACTCTCAAAACATATAGGGTGTCAAATATATAGATGCATACAACAATGTGTATCAAGCATGAATCCACCACAACCAATCTACTAACAATTATAGATAGAAGGCATACAAGCCTAAAAGCAAATCAACCCGTAGCCATGAATTTCTACAATGAATAGTGTAGCACAAACCAAAAGAGCATAAAGGGTCTTCACTAACTGAAAGAACTAAGCTCTGCAATATGAATACAAATGGCTCCCACCGAAAGCGAATCCATAATATGCAAGAGCACAACAAGACTCAATACATCAAATATATAGCATCCAAGTGTCCAAAGACATAAATCAATACATTTGAGAGCATATACATCTAATATATCTTCAACCTGCAAGTAGAAAATCATTGAAGCAATACATCAAATATATAGCATCTGAGTGTCCAACAACATAAATCAATACATTGCAGAGCATATACATCCAATATATCTTCAGCCTGCAAGTAAAGAATCATTTGAAGCAAATGATTAACACACAAATACATCCAATAGAGCTCAAATCCAAGCTTCAAAGGTCACCATAAACATATCCAGGCCTAGATATCAATGATACGTATCAAGGTAAGCATATGGAAGACCCGAATAACATGTACGCATATAATACATAATGATTTGTAGCTTGTAAGTTTGTTGTCCAAACTTATAAGTTTATGCTCAAATTCTCATCGTGCTCCTTGTTTCTAGCTATATAATACCTCAATCCAATATCATATGCAAAATTTGTAGCCAAAGTACAAAATTGTTGTCAAGGTGCCATAGCTATCCATGACTTATACATCATACTCTGTATCCACTCAAAATGTATAGAGAATAGCTACTTCTTAGCTTACTAAGCACTCAACAAGGTTTAGCTAAGCCCTAGGAAGCTCTTCGACCAGCCTGTAATAAGAAGTATTGAAAGTAGAGAAGCTAATGCATACCTCA
Source organism: Lygodium microphyllum (assembly GCF_053477565.2). Classification (NCBI taxonomy): domain Eukaryota; kingdom Viridiplantae; phylum Streptophyta; class Polypodiopsida; order Schizaeales; family Lygodiaceae; genus Lygodium; species Lygodium microphyllum. Next base: position 45,640,119 of record NC_141153.1, on the reverse strand, counting down.
AATAATGGACTAAAATGGGGTTGTCATGAAAGCTGTAAGTCAAGCTCTCTTCTTGAGTTTAATACCTCAAATAATGGACTGAAATGGGGTTGTCATGAAAGCTGTAAGTCAAAGCTCTCTTCTTGAGTTTAATAAAATGTCAGTAAAGATATTTGAATGCTTGCTTTGATACTAGTTGCAAGAGTGAAAGTAGAAGTAAAATCAAGAAATAAAAAAGAGCTATTGAGGTTTAAGCAAGAGAGAGCAAGATAGTATGTGGAAACTCCAACTGTCATTGCGTGTAACTTGCCTTCCCCTTATTCTATTGTCATTGAAAGAATAAAAAATATACGATGCTAATGGGTGCCCACCACTTACAATGTACGGGTGTACGTGTACAGTGTACAAAGAGTAAATGTGGGTGGCTAGGTAAATGCACTTTACCCCGATGGCCATGCACTCACTAAGAATAGTGTCCAGCTCTCTATCAAGGGCACGCTCCTCCTCTATCAAAAGCACTAGTGGTTGGTGGTGTCTACTAAGAGGAGCTAAAGTAGAGACAAAGGAAAAAGAAAGTGAGGAAGAGGCAGGGGCTTGTGACTAGCGAGGTTCAGTCTGTGGCTAGTGGGGCTCAGTCTATGACTAGTGGAGCTTCATCTAGGGCCAAAGGGACTCGGACTCAGTCTGGTGGGCCTCAGGCCCTACTTGGGTTGGGGCTCATGTGATGGGAACACTTGGATCTGGGCTTGTGGGGTGGGGACACTTGGGGCTAGGGGTATTTGGCTCATTGATAGTTTAATGAGGAAGCCTCTGACAATCTCTTGAAGTGTGAGAACTAGCAAGAAGGTCCATCACATGCCTATGGCCTAGTGATTGCAAATTTTCCATACCAATATTTGGAAGAGCAAGTGTGATATTGTAGGCTACATTCAAGTTTCTATCTTGTGTAGATCTCTAAGAACTATATGGTGAGCTTGATATCTTTTGCACCTTCTATGAGAGGGACACCTGCCAAGAACCCTAAAACATAGATCATAAAGAGTCATCACGAAACAACAGAGACTCCTCGGTTATATTTATGAACTAAAATTTTCTTAGTGGTGACCCTCAAAGATAACAATACTAAGGAGGGTCGCCACCGAGTGATAAAGGCTACCTCATGCCAATGGGTTGTCACAAACTACTTGGTATTGAGCCTTGAATATAAGAACACTAGACCAGGATCACCAACAAGCAATTGAGGCTACCCTTTAGCAATGGTTAGCCTCTATCACTTGATGGTGATCCTCAAATACAAGAACACTATAGGAGGGTCAAGACCAAGCAATAGAGGTTGCCCCTGGGCAATGCGTTGTGAAAATATGCTTAGCATTGACCCTCAAAGATGAAAACACTAGAGGAGGGTCACCATCGAGCGATAGAGGCTACCCTAGGTAATGAGCTACCACGTTAAGCTTGGTGGTGACCCTCGCAGAACAATGAACAAAGGTCACACTAAGGGAAAGAGGTTGCCCCTGGGCAATGGGTTGCCACATCAAGCTCGGTGGTGATCCTTGAAGATAAGAACATTGAATGAGGGTCAACACCAAGTGATAGAGGCTATCCCATAGCATTGGGTTACCACGAACGGTGACCAACAAGGGTGGTCACCACTAAGTAATAGAGGCTGCCCTATGGCAATGAGCAACCTCTATTGCTCGATGGTGACTCTTGAAGAAAATAACACTAGATAGGGTCACCATGAAGCAATAGAGGTTGCCCTATTGCAATGGTTTGCCACGGACTGCTCTCTAGTAACCCTCAAAGACAAAAACATTAAATATGCAGTGAATGAAGACTTTTTGGAAACAAATCAAAGTGCATGTAGTGGTTGGGGATTTTTTAGAAATAAAATAAGGCTTTACAAGCAAATAGGTCATGATGGGATTGGCTTTTTGGTCATAGAGTCACTTCTTTTGGGGGTGGATTCCCAATATTGCGAGGGTTAGAGATATGCTCCTTCTAGGGGCAAGCTCAATGGAGGGCATGAGGGCTTAACAAACACTTGGCTACATGAGAGGTAGAACAGAGGACCATATGAATGTGAGAGTAATAAAATGGTGAGGTAAAATAGATGACCAAGTGAATATGAGAATAAGAAAATGAAAAAATGCATTAGGAGTCCAGTTTAATGGAAGAGCTTTTGCATTAACTAGTTTAGGATGTGGGATCGAGTAGGTTTAGGATGTGGAGATCAAGTACTAGTGCTTTTTTGAGTGAAAGCATGTTTTGGCGATACAATATGGACTATCAAGGGTATTACCTATTTTTGGTAGAGCACATCTTAAAATTAGTTTCTTGTTTGGAATTATATATGATCTCTTTTTTCTTGTTTAGAAAAATATTTGGTTTATAACACCTTATTTCCCACCCCCCATGGTGATTTTCTTACATTCTCTCTTTCTCTGTCTGCCTCTATGTCGTGCCATCCCCTTCCACAGTCAATACTGACATAGCACTCTTCCTCTCTTGTGTGTTGTCACCTTCCATGGTTGATTCTCTCTCTCTCTCTCTCTCTCTCTCTCTCTCTCTCTCTCTCTCTCTCTCTCTCTCTCTCTCTCTCTCTCTCTCTCTCATGTCTTCACCTTCCATTGCCTATTCAATAGCTCTTTTCCTATCTTATTGCCAAAATTAATTTGGCATGGACAATCTACATGGTAGCTTCCCATTCCAAACAAATTGACCAAGGTGGAATGTAATAAAGCTAAATTCCACAACAAGCTTTTAAATTGAAAATACAAGAAAGAGACATAAAATGCCAAGAAGCCATAGCCAAGGTGGCTTGGCAAGAAATGGTATTACCAATGTTGGTTGAGAATCAAATGATGAGAGGCTGCAGCAAGGTATGCATCCCAAGCCATGGTGACCAGAAGTATTCACCCTCTTAGATGGTGGGAGGTTGAGACCTCAAACAAGTAATGTTTGTAAAATGGAAAAAAGACGCTACACATGTTACACCTCCACCTTTTATACTTACCCTAGACTAAGGCATTTATGCTTTATTACAAGCCATCCCGGCCTAAAAGAGCTTTGTCCTCAAAGTTAGAATTGGGAAAATTTATGAAAAAAGATTACAAGGATAGCTTTGTAAGTGATGAATCCATGCTGTAATGAAACTCCAAGTTGAAGAAGATCTCATATATCAATGAAGTATAGGTATGAAATTTGAATATACTGCTGGAAATTATCCAAAATAGGCTGCTGCACAAGAATGGCCATAACTTGAAGAAGAAATGTCTAATCATCATGTATGAGCTATAGAAATGTAGAGGACAATCCCTAGTATCCAGCCATGCCATAAAAATCCAATTTTGATGACCATAGAGCAATTATTCTTATGATAGAAATTTAATACAGTAAGATGTCTTGTTCAAATATTACTATGTTTCCTGCAAAAGCCATGGAAAAGAATCAAGGTATGATGATGGTTTCCAAGTACACTCCTCCATGGGCAAACCTCGCCATTTAATAAGGTACTCCAGCACAGTGAACGGTTCCTTAAAACCTTTTCTCTTTTACCAATAACATTTTCAAGCTCATAAATGATAAGACCATCTTCATCCATGGGAGGTAACTCTTCTAAAACCTTTATGGCTGGACCCACATATTTCTTAAGTTGGGAAACATGAAGGTAGATGAATCCTTGTTGAAGAAGGAAAATCAAGCTTATATATATATACAAGCTCATCAACTCGTTTGAGGATTTCATAAGGCCTATAGTAACGATGAGCCAACTTATTATGACCGCCTTTGAGAGAAGCATACCTAGAATTAAGCACTTTGAGAAATACCCAATCTCCTTCTTCAAACTCCAAAGGTCTCCTCTTTTCATCAGCATAAGCCTTCATAACATTTTGTGCCTTCCTAATGTTTTCCTTGCATTGATGCAAAAGAGCTTCCATTTTCTCAACTTCAGCCTTGGCTTGTGGATTCACGTCTTCGTGAAAAATGGCTGAAGGTATTTGCACTTTGTATCCATAAAGTGCTTCAAATGGCGACATGCCAATGCTCATATGATGAGTGTTATTATAACAGAATTTAGCAAGATGTAACCAATGATCCCACAAAGCTTGAGTGTCATGGCAAAAATGATGAAGATACACTTCCAACCATTTATTGACACGCTCTGTTTGGCCATCGGTTTGGGGATGATATGCCATGCTAGGAGTCAAAATTGTTCCCATAGAAGCAAATAAACTCCTCCTAAAACTTTCCATGAACTTAGTATCACGATCGGATACTACTTTCAATGGCATAACATGAAGCTTAAAAATACATTCCATGAACTGTTCAGCCACTTGCTTTGCTGTAAATTGAGCCTTGGTAGGGATAAAATGAGTTGATTTAGTCAACCGGTCCACCACCACATAAATGCTATTCCACCCATGCTTTGTTGTAGGTAAGCCCACAATAAAATCCATTGTAATATCAGTCCACTTGCCTTGAGGAATAGGAAGTAGCTGAAGTAAACCACTGGGTAGAAGAGAGGAATCTTTATTTTGTTGACACGGAAGACATTGCATAACATAATCCTTAACATCCCTCTAAATTCCCTTCCAATAGAAACTCTTATGGATATTGTCAAATGTTTTGAACAACCCATGGTGTCCCGCTAAGGGTGAAGAGTGCATCTCATGCAAGATACAGCCTTTAAAACAAGATTGTGGTGTCAAGAATACTCTACCACGATACCATAAAAGACCCATGTGTCATTTGGAATTTGGATACCCTTCTCCTTTGCCTTGTTGAAATTCCTTCATCATCTTTGATGCTTGCTCATCAAGCAAATACTCCTCTTGAATATCATGGATCCAATCCTTATGCATAGTTGAAATGGTAGAAATGGAACATGCCCACTTTCTTGATAAGGCATCCATCATCACATTGTCTTTTCCAACCATATAATATATTTCAAAGTCATATCCTTGAAGAGTAGCTAACCATCTTCGTTGCTTGGGAGATAAATTTGGTTGTGAAAGAAAGTATTTCAGCACACACGATGATCGCTTTTGACCTTGAAATGGCTGCCATAGATGTAATGATGTCACTTTTTGATAGCATGCAATATTGCTAACATCTCTTGCCCATAAATATGTAATTGACGCTCCTTGTCATCAAGCTTTCGGCTCTCATAAGCTATGACTCCATGATCTTGACATAAAATAGCCCTAATTCCTCTTCCACTAGCATCTGCACATATGATAAACTCTTTAGAGAAATCCGAGCATACAAGGACGGGTGCTGAAATTAGAAGAGATTTCAGCTAATTGAAACTTTGATCGGCGATGGAGTCCCAAAAGAAAGCCTCCTTTTTTAGTCTATCCGTCAATGGAGCCGCCAAATGAGCATAATTCTTGATGAACCTTCTATAGAATGATGATAACCAAAGGAATCCTCTCAACGAGGTTGCATTTGTAGGAGTAGGCCATTCTTTAACAGATTTTACCTTATTGGGGTCCACTCTAATCCCTTGTTCTCCCACAACATGACCTAAGTATTCAACTTCATCTTCCATGAAAGAACACTTCGTCATCTTGGCAAAGAGTGTGTGTCTTCGTAATGTGTCAAAGACCTCTCTCATATGCTTCAAATGCTCATCCTTGTGTTTGCTATAGATTAGGATATCATCAAAGAAAACAAGGACTGTTTTGAACAAGAAGGGCTACAATATTTTATTCATGAGGGCTTGAAAAGTAGCAGGTGCATTGGAAAGCCCAAATGGCATAACCAAGAAGTAGTATAACCCTCTTTCAGTCCTAAAGGCTATTTTGAACGCATCTCCTTCCTTCATTCGAATTTGATGATAACCCAATCGAATATCTATTCTGGTGAAGACCTTGGCATCTTTAGGTTCATCCAAAAGATCATCGATTCAGGGAATAGGATACCTATTCTTGACCGTTGACTTGTTCAAATCCCGATAATCAATACACATGCGAAATGATCCATCCTTCTTTTTGACTAAGAGCATGGGAGAGGCAAACGATGATTGACTTTGCTGAATTAAACCCATTTGCAGTAATTCTTTGACTTGTCGCTCCACTTCTTCCCTTTCAAACTTGGACAAGTGATAGGGAGGTTTGTTGATGGGCTCTGTATTAGGCAAAAAATCAGTAGGATGGTCAACCTCTCACTTTGGAGATAAAGATGATGGTAGCTAAAATAAATCCTTGTATTTCTCCAATAACTCTTCCAATCTTGGATCCCTTTTCTTTGAAGAAGAAAATGGCTCATTTGTTGATTGTCCTTCATCTACTTTCACAAGAAAAAGAGTGAAGATGCATGACTTTGCATTGATTTCTTTTCGTAATTTCTTCATGGAGATAAGTTCAATTTGTTTGTGGTCTATGCCTTTCAACTCCATGTGCTGTCCTTACCAATTAAATCCCATTTGCATTTGCTATAAGTCCAAGGTAATTTGCCAAGTATTTTTAGCCAATTACATCCAATGACAATGTCAATAGGCTCCATATCCAAAGTGATCAAGTCTACTTTTATTGTGCAAGAGGGCGATAACTCAATTGAAGTACATGGACACACTTCTTTACTAGACTCATATGCACCATTGGCAGCTTGTATCCGCAAGGAAGAATCCATATCAATAGATAGCAACTTCAACCCATTCAAAGATTTGGTGTTGAAGAAGCTATGAGTGCAGCCTGTATCCACTAGAATATGTGCAACCTTGCCATTAATGAAACCTTTGAGTCTAAGTGTATTTTCCCCTTTGCAACCAATCCACACATCATGTGAGATGGTATATAAGGAAGCATGAGAATCATGATTACCACCTGGATCAAAATAAAATCCATCCATGGGATCATAGAATTCTTCGTTGGTGGCATGCTCTTTGTCATGAATCTCTTCAACCATTGGGTATGCATCAACATGCAGCAAATTTCCCTCTTGATCTTCTTCTTCTTCAACTTCCACTTCCTGAGTGATCACCATGTTGATTTTTGAGTTCTTAGCTTTATACTTCAGCTTATGATCTTATGACCACTTCTCCCCACATTTGAAGCATAATCCTTTTTCATGCATTTCCCTAAGCTTGTCGTGAGGAAGGAAGTTGCTATTAGAACTGTTTTGGGGTAGTTTAGGAGCATTTTCAACTCTTGAAAAAGTACCTCTTGGATCAACCACATTTTTGAAAGTTTGCCCCTGTTTTTGTACAAAATTTCCACCATGTTTAGAGGCATAAACAACGGAAAATGTTGGCACTTTGCTGTTATAATTGTTTGGACTCTTATAACCTCTGTTTTCTTGCCTAAAAGAGCCTCTTGATTGGCTGAAAACTTGCCCATACTTTTTAGGTTGATTGGAAACATTATTGCCCATAGTTCTTTGCTAAAAATTTCTTGCATCTCTTTTGTACTTCAAAGAGTATCTTTTAGCCAATTGTATGGCCTCATGTAATGTTTTTGGTTGTTGAGCTCCTACCTCCGATGATAGGGCAGGGTCAAGACCAAAAATGTATTTATTCAGCTTAGCAAAATTCGAAATACCTTCAACGTACATGGAAAGATTCAAGTAGGTATTGGAATAGTCTCTAACGGACATTCCTCTTTGAACGCATGCATACCATCTTCTTTGAAGCCTTTCTTTTTCCAAAGGAGACACAAAGACATCAATCATTGCTTACTTGAACTCCTCCCAAGAGTCAAAATTTTGCCCAATCTTTTGCATGTAATGCCACCAAGTATGGGCATAACCTTCAAGATAAAGAGCCGCAAAATAAATTTTGGCCTCTTCACTTCTAGGGTAAAGGGTGAAGTACAATTCAAGCTTATTGATCCACTCCTCCCATTCCGAAGGTGAAGCATTATCTGCTTTGAAATTAGTGATATTGATCTTCTCTTTATATTCTTTTTCATTATAAGATGGCTGCCCATGAGATTTTTGTCTCCATGAATCTTTATTCCATGAATTTTGTCTAAAAGTAGGCGGTCCAAAACCATGAGATGAAGGTTGTCCATTCAAAACATGCTCTTGGTTTGGGATGTCATGAGCTGATCTTCACTCATCATGCCTTCCACCTTCATGAACTTGATTGTTGCCTGCATTCCCTTTTTGTGCATTTGAGGGCTGATGATAAAAATTCTTGTAGAAGGGGTCACATCCATGACAATCATTATCCCATCAAGCATTGTTTTGTTCCCCTTCATGTCTATGATTATCCTTTGGACTGCTAAACTGAGGCCTTGGGGTATGAATACCATGAATTTGTGAAGGATGATGGTTGCCCTTGAATCTAGATGGCTCTCCCTTTTCAAAGGTGTGCATTACTGGCTGATACTTTTCTTTGTTTGGATGGGAAGGATTACCAACAAAGGGAATCACATGGCAGTCTTCAATATTTTGAGGTTCACTTTGTGGTTTGCTTCCAATTTCCTTTATGACCGAGATGAGCTCTTGGAATAAGGATTTATTACTTTGCTACAAATCAGAGATTCCTTGGTTTACCTATGCCATCCCTTGCAACAAACCTTGATTCATATGGGTTAAACCTTCATTCAAAGCCTTCAAATCCTTAGAAAGGCCTTCATTAACATGTCCCAACTCTTTTGACAGTAGGAGATAATCATTCCCTGCATGCTCTTCATGTATGTCATGATGTCCTTGATGTGTGCTATAAGCAATCCCAATGCTTAATTCTTCATCTATTTGATCAACATTATGGGCTTTAATTGTGTAATTTTGATCCTCTTGGAAATCTCTGACACCATCATTCAATGCCTCAGTAATAGGATCTTTCTTCTTATTCATGGCCATTAGGAAATAGTGATGTAGTAGTAGATAGTTTGTCACTTAACCCCTTGTTTCTTTCGAAATATGGCACCAATCCCAATGCTTAGTATCTCTATGGAAAGATTATTATATGGGGATATACCAGATTTAATAATATTTCAGCTTGCAATAAGGTATATGGGTAGAATGAGCTCAAACAGTGTATCCAAGACAGCCTGTTTAGGTGCAGTCCACTAGACCCCCTGTCAATAAATTGGCCATAACTTTTGCTCCCGATGTCCGATTACTAAATTTTTTTATTCAAATGAAGCTTAACATCCCCTCTTTGAATCAAGCTAATAATTCAGATCACAATAGAATTTTCTGCAATAGGAATTGTGTACCTGTCTAGAGAATTCCTGCAACCTATTAACACCCTATGGAAACCGTGTTTGACCTTGTATGAAGAGGAAGGAACTGGGGGATTACTTGAATCGTAGAGTCAACTAGTGCTACCTTCGTGCTTGAGGGAAGGCCTAGGAGGCTCATTACAAAGGTAGGATTGTTTACCACATGCGGGATGCTAGGTGAGAGTAAGCCTAATGCATCATGTGCTCAACCTCTTGAAATAATAAGGGGATGTCCAAGGTTCCCATCATTAGGTGTGGAAGCCCGATATTTGGTTCCATTGCCAGGACCAAGGGCACATTTTTGACTTCGCCAGCACGTTATGAGAAATCAAAGTTTTTGGGTTCCGGGGGGAGTATGGTCGCAAGGCTGATACATGATGTACTAGAACATTCTATTATGCATGGGCCAACGTATCAATATTAGAAGGAAAATCATCATTTTTCTTGAAAAGAAACTAGCTCTCCTGACAATACATGAACTAATTTATCAAATGTACTATAGTAGTAACTATCTTAGCCCAAAAAATCTATGGTAAGCATGCTTGGCTAAGCATAATGGAAAGTGTCTCCTGAATTGTCCTATTCACGTAGGGTGGGGTATATAGGGTGATCGTTTGATGCTTAATGTCCCTCTCATCACAAAATTTCTTAAAGGATTTAGAGGCGTACTCACCCTCATTATCTGACCTTAGGTATTTCAACCTATACCCATACTGGTTCTCTACATTAATGTCAACGAAGAGGGGCAGTATAGCCGCTCTTCCTCTACAATAGGCTTTTGTTTTAGTAAGATTCTCAAGAGGCGGAGATAATTACAAGTGGTGATGAAGGTAGGATTTGGATAAAAAGAGAATTCCTTGAGAAAGCATGCTATGGATAGTGTGGGAGCTTTCACTCAACCGCCAAGACCCACGGACCGCTTATTGTTTCAAGCGTTCCAAGCCGAGCACTAATGGCTACCTCTCACATAGCCGACGCGCCATCCATATCTATGGGTGTAGTGAGCTCACCTTGATGCCGTTCGAGTCACCTCCTCTCCCGCACACTCCGGTGGCTCCACGATCCAAGTGCAAGCTTCACGCAAGCTCTATCCTCAAACTCCATGCTCCAAGCTCCATTGCGCGAGCAAGACAAGAGAAGAGAAGAGAAGAGAAGAAGAGAGGAGAAGATGGAGAGCTTTTCCTCCTCGGTCCCTTACCCTCACACACTCACTCCCTCACTCTCTCACACTCCCTCTCTCAAGCACAAGCTCAAGCAAGCAAGAACAAGAAGAAGAAGAAGAAGAGGAGAGCCACTTTTGGCCACACACAAGAATGAGCTTCTCATTCACTTTTCAACTTTATATACAAAATCCTAAATCTCTTTTGGGCGGTCATCCCCTTTTTCCCTTTTTACATGGCCGGCCGTAGCCTAGGCCCTTTTTCCCATTGTCCTTTTATCTTCCTAGCTTCCTTTCCACAGCCCATCTACATTTACAAATTGCACGGGTGAGAGCCGGCGCTCCTCGAATTAAACCATGATGCGCTTGCGCTCTTTTACAATAGTTGGACTTGTGCTTTTCCTCGTGCGCCTTTGTCTTCCGTTTCTCTTTGCCTTGGCCTTTGTCTTTACCTTCTGTTTTAGCTTTCCGGATTTTCCACCGCCTGGCACTCTTTTACAAGATTTCAGGGTGCGCCTTTATATTTTAAAATGCGCCTTTCCCCTTTTGCATTTCCCTTGGACTTTTAAGGTTGCCCTTGCACTTCTGGCCTTTTCTCCTCTTCTTTCTTCAGTTGGGCTACCTTTTTTCCGCCTTTGACCTGCATCTTTTTTATTTTCTTTTGCTTTCTTCGTGTTGGGGTTAACATTACCCCCCTCCTAGACGAGTGTCAGTCCCATGGCACTCACCGTCGTAGGTAGCAGGCTGTAGCATGCACCGAAGACGTAGGTGACAAGGATGCCTGTGGTTTCCGTGGAGGAGTGTTGGTGGTGGTGTGGCAGAAGGTCCTGGGGGCCTGTTGGTGGCCAAGGTGGTTGGTGGAAGGTTGTTGGAGTTTGTGGCAGGGCTATTCTGTGGTGGGGATTGTATTGATGGCCAGCACAAGTGGTAGTTTGTTGGGGATTCTGCACATGACGATTCTTTGCGGGCTTGTCGGATGGTAGGGGATAAGTAGTCAGAGTGTGATGAAGAGCGAACAACACCTTATACCTGCAATTGGAAAACCTCGCATGTGGTCTCTCCTTAAGGGGTAGTGCTAGTCTTCTTATCGTGCACAAGTCATATTGTGATTAGTTTGGGAGACAGGTCAAACTCTAAGCAAGCCTGGAGTATTGTCCTGCACTTGAGGACCCAAACCGTGTATAGGTTATAGTGTGAATATTAAGTGTGTACACGTGCATATTTAGGTATTACTTAGTTAGAAGACTATCGGCCTAGTTCCTTGTATAGCAATCAGTGAAGCAAGGGGCTAAGTTGATGGAAAAATTTATCGATGAGGACGGGGAGTACACTTGAAGATTGCTTGAGACATCATTATGGTCTTGTCAAGGCCATGTAGCATAAGTGAACTCCTTGATGTCTAGCTCTTGGTAGCTAGTGACTACCTATAGTGCGTGAAGGGTATGGTGTACTTTTCCATTCTCTTTCATGCCTTGCTTACCACTGTGGATTGTAATGGCATTGAGAGTAGTGCAAAAGAATTGTGCAAGTGGTTCAGGGTGACAGGTCTAACCATAGGCGAGGCGATCTCCCTAGGTATGTCCTACCCTTAATGTGCCCTGAACAATTATGGGTGATTGTAAGGGGCTAGGGGACTAGGGACGAAGCCGGTCGACCAAGGTTACCAGACGTACCTAATTTGAGGACCCCTAGGTGCTGTGCTGTGATCGTGGGTGCTTCTTATCTTTCCATTCATTTCTTTTTCTTTTCTTTTCTTCTTTTCTTTTCTTTTTTTTTCTTTTTTTTTTTTTGATTTGCCTGAGTACAACCATTACAATATGTTGAGGCTATCAGCCTTTCAATGGGTTGGAAAATGTCAAGCTTCGAAGGCTCAGAAAATGGATAGTACAATGATGATTGTGCCCTAGCCTCGTTGTTAGAGAAGCAGTTGGCGAAAGGGGGAGATACACTTGAGACATTGCAACCCTCCTTGCAGCACATGCGATGTGGGTACAATTGCGGTAACGACTGCCGTGAGCCAACTATAGAGCTTGACCTAGAAAGGGGGCGTGGCCCAGGGATGTGTTTTGGGCCATGCAATGTTGGTGGTTGGCAAGGGTGATTCGTGATTTCGGCAGGGTGGCTTTGCCATGGCTCCTTGGGGGGTCGATGGTCTTGCGGTGATCGAGCATTGAACACTTTCGCCCAAAGATCTGTCCCATCCTGTATCCACTTGTCGCTTCATGCGAGTACAGGCATGGCATATGCGCAACTATAATAAGCCAGTGCAATGCAAGGAGACATCACTGATCTGGATTCTATGGTGTTGACTTAGACATTTATCACTTGCGCTTGATTAGCTTTTTCTTTTGCTAAAGGCGTAAAATATATTAAACGCAGATATGAAAAGTTCATACAAGTCGGGAACATGTCAACACTTAACAAGTCGGGAACACTTAACCATTTTAAAAACAAAAAGTTGTGGCCAGTTATCATTTGATAAGCCCTTTATGCATCATGGGCTACTCGATTTGTACGAGGTGGGGCGAGTCTGGGTGGCCGGGTGATTGGGGCTCTGCTAGGGTGGGGCTCCCGTGGGGGTGAGCAGGGAACATGTCGGCCGGGACATGAATGGTGTAATCCCGGCCCACTACCGTCTCCAGAATGTCTTTAAATAATTCATTAAATTCTTCTCTTTCTCGAGCTGCCCTTTCTGCCTTTGAGCATCTGGGGCCCGAGCGGGAGCTGGGAGTTCGTACCACTAGTGCTGCCACCTGTTGCGCGTTTCGAGTCTCGACTTTCTTGACTCGAGGATTCTTCGGCCTTCACCCTGGGCAGTGTTGCTTAGGGCCTCGCTTCTTGGCATACCTTTTGATGGTGGGCACATAGCGCTCCGGTGGAGGGGCACGTGCCACATGCTCCCGCCTTCTGCGAAGAGCGTCTTTGCATGCTAGATCTCCATGATTCTCCATGCATTCCGCCGCAAAAGGAAACCTGCAAGACGCAATCCAAGGGTTAGCCCTTGATACAGGATACAACTGTTTGCATGGAAGGGATTTTAGTGTGGTTTATGAAGCGCATATGACAAGAAGGGGAGGGGTGAGGCATACGGTGTTTGTTGTAGAGGAATGGCCCCCATGCTGATGTTCGCGTGGCCTCCAGTCATTAGCGGACATTGGTTTATGCTAAGTCGCATGGACTGGTTGTCATGGAGTGGGACAGGGCACATCCTCGAAAGGATAGACCAAGAAGGGAAGCAGGTGTATTGGAAAGGACTACACCCTGCCTACACCATCAGAGTTGTTGGTCAAGGCTTCCTATGGCAGCAATGTGGGTTGCATGCTCTCACTTGGAGGTGGGGCTGGTCACACACTTTTAAATGCATGATGAGAGGAGGACTTGAGGAGCTTAGTTTACCTAACCCCACTCTTCTCCCTGCGCCTGACTATCATTGCTTGTGTGTGTTGACGTTGTTTATACACGGTGACACAAAAAACAGTGTTTATTTATATACATATTTATGAATCCATGTCACTTCACGAGGATAAGAACCAAGTGTAGAACTCGGGGTTGTACCGGAGTGTGGCACACACATCTAGTATTCGTGGCAGCTGACTTAATACTGATAGATATTTTGCCATGTCGAGTAGCATAGAACCTTGACCGAGTCTACTGGCAATATGTAACTCCTCCTCAGTGAGAACCTTATCAATCAAAGGGCCCTGTAGCCTAGTCCCAGCTAAGTCCGTACCCCGAATGTCAGTGAGCACTCGAAGGGAAGTTGGTGCCATGTAGGTTGGGTCTCTTTGAGACCGCCATTTGGCCAATCGCTCTTCTGAGACCGTCATGATCTGAGCCCCTAGTTCGGCCATTACAACGCGGCTTTCGCACCAATGCTGCTCAAATTGACTCTGGCCTGCTGACAGTCGCTTTAGTAGCTCTATGTCTACGAGATTCGGTCGACAGAGCACTTTATTGAACATGACAGTTAAGCGTAGTTCGTCAGCCTCCTCGTCAGGGATGAGTCGCATCTGTTCATGCAGGAGCCTGTCGTAGTGCCCGTTAAGATGTTCTTGTTCTTCCCATGATAGAGGAAAGGTCAAATAATCTCCAAGCTGCTCCTTGGGGATTGTGCCCATGTCCGCAAGGACGTAGACACGTGCGACCACTTTGAGCTTAGCCTCCAACTCAGTTAAGCATTCTGCGACACTTCTATGTTCAACGAGGGCTTGCTCAATTGCTATCTCATGCAAAGTTCTAAGAGTTTCCTTAGGCTTTAGCATGGCTGGGGGCTCAGGCCTAGATGAGCAAGATTGGTCAACGCTAGGATTTCTTATGCTCTTGGGGTTCTCATATTTCTCCTGAGGTTTTGCTACTATTTCGTCATGGTTCTTCTCGGATGTGACTGGTATAGATTTGTCACCCTGTTGTGACAGCGTTGTACCCACTCGTGATTGATCAATGTGAGTTCTATTGTTAGTGGATAGAGTGTTGCAAGCAACTGTTGATGGCAACTGTTGCTTTGGTTTGTCAGAGCACATAGGTGTGTCTGAGGTTTCACCGCTATTAGGAGAAGCATCAGTGGGTTCATTGGTGGATGGACTCGATGCTTTATTCATCTGCTCTCCAGCACCCTTCGTCTCAATGTTCTTGGGGTCCACAACCACCTGCATCTATTGATGTTTTCTCTGCTTTCTCTTCTTTTTCTTGGTCAATGAAGGTGCCTCTCTCAATGACTCAGGACCCTGGGCTGTATCGACCGTTGATGTGCTTGGTCGGGCCTCAGCATTTCCCTTCTCTAGTGTGTCCTTATGGGACATAGCCGTGGTTTGCTGAATAGCCTTGCCCGGTTGTGAGGGCACAACTGCTGCTCTTTTCGGAGAGTCTAGCTTTTCAACCAACTCCCTCGTGTTTAAATCCTCCGTCCTAGGCTTTAGGCACTTTGAAAGTGCTGGAGCTGTCGAGGGATTTGGTCGCGACACCTCCTCTACAGGTAAACTACTAAGGACACGTTCCACAAGGGGCATTGTCACAGCCAAGGGCTGTGACTGCTGTGATCCCTGATTGGAAGTAGTAGCAGCTAGATTCGCGGGCTGGCTACCCTTGGTGGATTGCAATGTCAAGTCCCTAGGGCGAACGGAAGTGGCCATGTTTTTTGTTGCCCTTTGAGCACTCATCTGTGTAGATCGAACATGAGCTGATCTAGTCGCATTAGGTGGCTCGGGCATATCCTTGGGTCGAGAGCTACAGATGGCATCATGTCCCACCTCTTTGACGGTTGGAAGCTTAGATGGAGATAGAGATTGGAATTGAGCAGTCGCCCTTGACAACTGCTGTAGTGCTTCCTGTGTCTGTTTGGGAGAAGAGGGCGTAGGAGATCTAGGACTCCTAGGTGGATGTGGCACTAGCTGAATGATTTTCTCAAGGCTATTAGATGATTGTGCCATTTGCTTTGTTGAGCGAGTAGCCTTGCCATGAGCAATGTTGTGCCTATGATGTTTGTTCTCCCCTTGGGAAATCAAAGGCTCATTGGGCACTAATGGCTTTTGTGCACGCTCAATGGTTACATATGACATCTGCTTATTAAGCATGCTAGGTTGAGGCTCTTTCTTTCGAACACTCATGTCTGGTTTCTTACCTTGAGACCTAGAGTTTCTCTTAGATTTCCTCCTGTGCTTCGTTGCTTTTGATGCACTCTGGCCTTCAGTCGACCAAGGAGGTTTAGCAAGGGGTTTTGGCACCCAAATCCATCGGTTGCCTGCATAATACCCTTGAGCCCGAAGCAACGCTTTGGATATCCATTGCGGTGTTGTGCTAGCTCTCCATCGACGCCTTCGCCTATAAGGCTTGGGCCTCTTTCGTGGTCTTCTACGATATTTGTGAGTCCAAACCCTGTCCTTGGCCTTGTCTCTTGACCTTCTTGTTTCCGGCATGGCCTCACTCACTGGTTCTCGTTGTTCGACCTGTGCTTGTATCAACTCTTCCAACAAGTCCTTGCCCTCATTTGTAGGCTTGACTGTTATGTCATCACCTTCCTTGCCTTTCCCTTGAGGTTCGATGAGGTCACCCTTGCTAAAGGTGGTGACTATCCTCACACCCGGTAGTGTCAGGTGTATCCTCTGTGCTACATAGTCGGCCTCACACTTGGTCGCCCTTTTAAAGGGTCTTCCTAGTAGGGTTTCTTTCCCAGAGCTAGCACTATTGGGAGGAACATGAAATAGGATGGGCAAGCTTTCTGTTTCAATTGTCGCAAGGATTTTGCACTTCCCTATGAGTGCTTGTGGATGTCCTCCATAAGGGCTAAGGGTTGCACTAGTCGGTGTGAGCTCTGGTTGTCCTAGTAGGGTCCATGATTCATAGGTCAAGATATTAAAATCTGCTCCTTCATCAATTAGAGCATCGATAATATGCTCTCTTTTCGCGGTGAGTTTGACCCTAAGATAAGCAGGTGATACTATATCTTCATCAACCGAGTCTTGGCTTGTAAATTTAAGCCTTCTAACAGATGCCCTTGAGTTCTCGTCTGCACGATCAGATGTGGATTCTCCACTACTGTCTTGGATTGTCAGTGCAATGCCATTCAAGGTACATCTCTCGTCAAGAGTATCATGTCTATGTTGAGATATCGAGCTCCACTCGTGATATGCTAGGGTGACCGTTGTGCATTTATGTCACCGACGTGTCAGTTGCAGATGCGGTTGGTATACCACCCATGAATAATAGCTAGACAACAGCTATCATTATCTACTCTAGTTCGTGGCTCAGTTAGTATGCCACTTAGTTAGTTGAGTTTGGTTTGAGACCCATATATAGGGTTCTTCTATTTCTTTGTATGTGAGTTCTTTTGGCTTACACAACTAAGAAGAGGAAAACTGTTTTCAGCCTCCACCCTTGTGTGTATTCCCCCATTGTGCAAGTAAGAAAGCTACAAGTGAGACTCCTTCCTTCTCTCCCACAATCTTGACATGGTATCAGAGCCTTGTTCGTGGTAAGAAGCTCAAGAAAGCAAGCCAAGCTCGCGGTGTTCTGGTAAGAGGAGCAGTGTTGCTTTCATTTTCTGTTTTGGGAGCAGATCTCTGCAGGTAGCACAGCCGGAAATTGCAAGAGTGCATTGTCTCAGGTTGAGACGCCCTTCGCGGTGAAGCAAGAGGGCAGTATATGCTGCGGGAATGAGCTTTAGCTCTCGGCGACCCTGTTTTTTTTATTTGAGGCCATTTCGGGGCCTGTTTTGGAGGCGGAAGTTTTCTGCACGCACTCAGGAAAAGGCCCAGTTTTATGCTGTGCGACCACTGTTCTACAGGTCGGTGAAAAGTTACCACAGAAATTGCATCGTATGCTTATGTGCAGAGACATTGGGAGTTACAGAATCATCCTTGATTCCTGTTTATGCAAAATCGTCACTAGGAAGTGACTGTGTGGTCAAATACCACTTTCGCCAGTTTTGCAGATTTGCCCTTATGAGGGTGAAGCTGTGTTTTTTGCAGTGACAGAATTTTTTGCAGTGTTCTGTAATGGCGTCTGATTCTCTTTCACAGATTGTAACTGAAAAGCTTGACAAGAACAACTTCCAGGCATGGAAGTTTAGAATGACGAATTTTCTTATGGGAAAAGGATATTGGGAATTTGTTGCAGGAAATGAAGAAGAACCAGTTCTTCCTGATGTTCCCAATCAACAGCAAATGCAGGCATTCAAAGCATGGCATGAGAGAGCCAGGAAAGTTATGTACTGGCTGTCTATCAGCATTTCAGACTCTATGATTGTGCATATTCAGGATGCAAGTACGCCAAAGGAGGCATGGGATACTCTGTCAAAGATGTATAGCACAAATACGCAAGCCAGGAAAATGCAGCTCAAGCAAGAGTTGCACAATGTGCAAAGAGAAAATATGAGCATCAATGACTACCACATGAAGGTGAAGAAGATTGCAGATGCACTTGCTTCCATTGGGTCACCAGTGGAAGATGATGATTTAGTTTCTGTGACCTTGAATGGTCTAGGAAAGGATTATGCGCAGTTTCGGACATCCATTTCAGTTCGTGAAAATTTTCTGATTTTGAGGAGTTGATTGCTCTTCTAATTTCTGAGGAGCAGAGAAATGGTGGTGCATCTTCTTCAGGAGGAACTTCAAAAGAAGCTGTCTTCTACTCAAATGCTGGAAGAGGTAGAGGCAGAGGTAGAGGAGGCCGGTTTGGAGGCCGTGGTAGAAATCAGAATATGCAGCAAACTCAAGAAAACCAGTCCTATGGAGGAGAACGTGGTAACTCTAGAGGCAGGGGGAGCCAAAGAGGTCGTGGTGGATGGCAAAGAGGTCAAAATGCAAACAGTAATGTTGAATGCTACTACTGTGGTAAAATGGGTCATATGGCTAAAGACTGCTATAAAAAGCAGAATGACATCATGAATGGAAAACTGCAACAAGGGAATTATGCATCTTCTAGTAGACAGGGTGATGACAGAAATGAGCATTTGTTTATGGTGCAGCACATGAACAATTCTGTGACAAGTGTAGAAGAAAGCAATGATGTATGGTATGTTGACTCAGGTGCATCAAACCACATGACAGGTCATGCAGAATGGATGGAGGATGCAAGGAAAAAGGAAAACCCAGGATTTGTGGAGACTGGTGATGATACTGCACATCCTATTATGCAGATTGGAAAAATTCCTTTGTCTATGCAGGATGGGAAAAAGAAATACCTGTCTGATGTATTTCATGTCCCGAATATCACCAAGAATATGGTTTCTATTGGTCAAATGGTTGAGCAGGGCTTGCAGGTCAGATTTAATCCTCATGGATGCTTTGTTGAGGATATGAAAAATAAAGGTCGCTTGATAGCAAAAGGAAAGAAGAAGGGCAGAATGTTTACATTGGATGCAGACATGTCTGAATTGAGTGCAGCAATGTTTGCACATGGGAGCATTGGTCATGTTAATGTACAACGACTTAAATCAATGCAGGCCCAAAATATTGTTGGAGGATTGCCCAAATTCAAGGTTGCAGAAATGCATAAGGTATGTGAAGCCTGTCACTTTGAAAAACAGGCAAGGAAACCATTTCCTAGACATGTTCAAGAAAGTGAGAAGCCATTGGAATTAATCCACTCTGATGTGTGGACTACTAAAGCTGCATCTCTTGGAGGCTGTCATTATTTTGTCACTTTTATTGATGACTATAGCAGAAAAGTTTGGGTCTATTTTATGAAAAAGAAAAGTGAAATTTTTGGGCATTTCAAAACTCTTAAAGCTATGGTTGAAAAAGAAACAGGCCTGCAGATAAAATGCCTAAGGTCAGATGGAGGGGGAGAGTACCTCTCAAATGAGTTTGCAAGGTTCCTGCAGGAGCATGGCATAAAGCAGCAATATTCATGCAGTCATACCCCACAACAAAATGGAATTGCAGAAAGGAAAAACAGGCATATTGGAGAGGTATCTCGTGCCATGCTCAATGAAAAAGACTTGCCAGATTTTTATTGGGCTGAAGCAGTTGCTACAGCAGTCTACATAATGAACAGGACTACCACTGCAGCAATACATGGAATGACTCCAGAGGAGAGGTATACTGGTAGGAAACCAGATATTTCTCATTTGAAAATTTTTGGTTGCATTGCCTATGTACATGTGCCAGATGAGTTGAGATCCAAGTTGGATCCAAAAGCTGAGAAGTGCATCTTTATTGGTTACTCTCTGCACCAAAAAGGGTATAGATGCTATAACCCTTCTACTCGTAAGTTTACAGTGAGCAGAGATGTTGTTTTTGATGAGATGAGTAGCTGGTATAAACCAGTAAATGTGATTGATGATGTAGATGCACAAAATGGTAATGCTGCACAGAATTCACAGCAGCAGTCACAAAATATTAGTGGACCTGGAGCGTCCTCTAGCAGTGGTTCACATTCTTCGCCATGGACAGGTAGATTGAGATCAGGAGAATCTTCTCAAAGCAATGCAGATAGTGGTATGCAGGTATCACGAAAAGGAAAAGAGAAGGTTGATCAGCCCATGTTTGATGTGAATGCAGGTCACTCTTATGTGGATGGTGAATCCAGTGGTTCAGAACAGAGCATTGATGATGAGTTGGGTATCCCCTCTATTGTTACACCTGGAGTAAGGAAGACCATGGATATTTTGAGAGCACCTCGAAGTGAACCTACTTTGCGCAGGTCTACGAGAGCTAGGTATCCTGTGGATAGGCTGAAATATGATGGATTTATAGCCATTCACTATGCATATATGGTCAAAGTAATACAGGAACCAGAACCCACTTCTTTTGAGCAAGCCATGGGAAAAGAAAAATGTGAGAAAGCCATGGATGAAGAAATGGATGCCTTGGAAGCAAATGCTACATGGGAATTGGTACCTTTGCCTAAAGATAAGAATGCAATTGGCTGTAAGTGGGTTTATAAGGTGAAGCACAATGCAAATGGTTCTGTGAACAGATACAAGGCAAGATTAGTAGTCAAGGGGTATGCACAAACATATGGCATTGACTATGAAGAAACATTCAGTCCGGTTGCAAGGATGGCAACCGTAAGAGCAGCCATTGCTATGGTTGCATCAAAGGGATGGTCTTTATATCAGATGGATGTAAAGAATGCCTTCTTGCATGGTGATTTGCAAGAAGAGGTATATATGGAGCAGCCACCAGGTTATGTGCATGTTGTTCATCCTGAGTTTGTTTGCAGGTTGAAGAAAGCATTGTATGGCTTGAAGCAAGCACCTAGAGCATGGTCTGACAAGATAGGACAGTATCTTGTCACTATTGGCTTTCAGATTTCCAAGGCAGATTTCTCACTTTATGTGAGAAAAACAGAGAAAGGTATCATGCTACTTGTCATTTATGTTGATGATTTGATTATGACAGGTGACAGTGATGAAGATATCCTTCATGTGAAAATGCTATTGAAGCAGAAGTTTGAGATGAAGGATTTGGGAGAGCTGCGTTATTTCTTGGGCATTGAGGTGATTAGATCACCAGGTGGGATACAGCTCTTGCAGAGGCAGTATGGATTGGACATCCTGTCCAAATATGGGATGACAGGCTGTAAGCCTATTTCAGTTCCTTTGGAGCAGAATGTGAAGCTGAGCGCAGATGCAGGTGAGCTTCTGGAAGACCCTACTACGTATAGACGCATAGTAGGAAGCTTGATTTATATGACTATTACTAGGCCAGATTTGAGCTATGCTGTTGGATTGGTAAGTCAGTTTATGCAGGCTCCAAGGAAACCACATTTGGATGCGGCTAGACGCATACTAAGGTATGTGAAGTCCACATTGCAGCATGGACTATTTTATGAGACTGGGGTTCAGATACAGTTGCATGGATACACTGATGCTGATTGGGCTGGTAGTATTTCTGATAGACGATCTACCAGTGGATATGTGTTCTCTTTTGGGAGTGCTGCAGTCACTTGGAGCAGCAAGAAACAGCCTACAGTTGCCTTGTCAAGCACAGAGGCTGAGTATAGGGGTACAGCAATGGCTGCATGTGAGGTAGCTTGGTTGCATAAGCTACTTTATGATATGCATCAGTCTACAGATGGGCCAGTTGTCATTTATTGTGACAACATGAGTAGTATACACTTGGCAAATAACCCAGTCTATCATGCTAGAACAAAGCACATTGAGGTGCATTATCACTATGTGCGGGAGAGGGTTTTACTAGGTCTTATTGATCTAGTTTATGTCAGCACAGAGGATCAGGTAGCTGACATATTCACGAAGGCATTGGGCACAGAGAAGCTGCGCAAGTTCAGAGACCTGCTTGGTGTGTAGGAATTGGGATTGAGCTCGAGGGGAAGTGTTGAGATATCGAGCTCCACTCGTGATATGCCAGGGTGACCGTTGTGCATTTATGTCACCGACGTGTCAGTTGCAGATGCGGTTGGTATACCGCCCATGAATAATAGCTAGACGATAGCTATCATTATCTACTCTAGTTCGTGGCTCAGTTAGTATGCCACTTAGTTAGTTGAGTTTGGTTTGAGACCCATATATAGGGTTCTTCTATTTCTTTGTATGTGAGTTCTTTTGGCTTACACAACTAAGAAGAGGAAAACTGTTTTCAGCCTCCACCCTTGTGTGTATTCCCCTATTGTGCAAGTAAGAAAGCTACAAGTGAGACTCCTTCCTTCTCTCCCACAATCTTGACAATCTAGTCATATTCGCATTTGTAGCTTGCTGAAGTTGCATTCTGCTCTGACTAGACACGGTTTGAACACAATGTCTTTGTGTTCTCGTGGTGTGGCCTTTTTGCCCTTGATGGCTAGATTGGCCAATTGATGTTCTAGGGTCTCTATTTCTCTCTGTTCGGGTATGGGCTTTTGGTTGCTCTATTGCAAGTGAGACTCCATGCTGGTGCAGAGCCATTGCTATACTAGGGTCTAATTTGGAGGACCTGTCACAGCACGTGTTTTCCCTCCAACCTACTTGGGGGAGGTGCGGAGGGGGCAGAGCCCCCTCTGCGGGGGTCCGAGGTGGCAGTCCCCCCGGCCCGCAAGGCCGTTATGGTAAAGGCCATACACAATTTGGAGGACCGTTTATAGCCAAATTTTGAACTTCTTGCTCTAAGTTTCAGCCTAGTGATGGATCTATGATGTGCCTTTAGCTCTACGTGGTCCTAGGTCAACTTTGGGGTTTAGATGCTTCAGAATTTGTGTTCAAGATACCTGTCCGATTTTGACAGTTTTCTGTCCGATTCTCAAACGTCCGATTTTCAGGAGTCCGATTATCAGAATCGGACATCCGATTTTGGGTTGGTCCGATCGGCCCAGTGGTCCGATTTTGCTCACGTCCGATTCTAAGAATCGGATCGGTCAGGGTGGTCCGATTCCGGGTGGTCCAATTCCGGGTGGTCCGATTTCCAAAATCGGACGGGCTGGTCCGAGTGGTCCGAATCTGATGGGTTGGTCCGATCGGACGGGGTTGGTCCGATCGGACGGTTGTCCGAGCGTCCGAGTCCGAGTGGTCCGATTTCCAAAATCGAACGGGTTGGTCCAAGTCCGAGTGTCCAAGTGGTCCGAGCATCCGATTATGAACCGATCTGAGTGGTCCGAGTCCGAGTGTCCGAGTATGGACTGGTACGATTCTGGGACTCGGACGACCTGGTCCAACGGTGCAGACGGCGGCCCGCGAGTTGCACGCGATGCCTCTAGACTGATGTCTACTACACCGAATCGGCCAGCGCCTTCCAAATAGGTACAAAACACTACCAGGAAGTGCCAGACATGCCTGGAATCACTATGGTGCTCGAATCGAGCGGCATTCCAAGGATCTGTGCCCCTATTTTCCTGTTCAGCCTGTTATACAGCAACAGAAAACCCTACTGTTTGCTTGTTTTTTCTTTGTTTTTTCCTATCCTAAATGCATACAAATCACAAAGTAAATACCTACACTACTTCATTCCACAACACAAATCTCAAGAAAGCAAAAAAACTACTTGCCAAGGAGATCGAATACCCTCTTCAACCCCCTCGCTTCCTACCTATCTACCTCAAGCACTGGTTCGGGGAAAACCCTACTCCAATGCTCGATTTGAAGCGCGCAAGCACTCAAGGCTTGAATCCGTCGGTCCCGACAACGGAACCAAAATGTGGGAGCTTTTACTCAACTGCCAAGACCCACGGACTGCTTATTGTTTCAAGCGTTCCAAGCCGAGCACTAATGGCTACCTCTCACATAGCCGACGCGCCATCCATATCATATGTCCTTGGTGTGCCTCACTATTTCAAGAGCTAATCGTAAAAGCTTGGTTTATACTCTAATGTCACATGATAGTCCATATCCTATGGACGAATGTCCACATGTATGATATAAGCCAAAATTTCAATCAAGAGGTCCCCTAAGTTGATTCAACTTGGAATGTGGTGTTCTTCCTCTATTAGGATTCTATCCAAGTATAGATGTAGCATGATATAGTCTTCTAATGGTCAATTTCTTATCATTGCTAATACCCGTAAATGAAGTTGGAGCCATGCATGTTTGGTCATACTCAAAAGTTTTGATGGCACATCGTTGCTCCGCATTGATCATAACTTGATAACCCTCTTGTTCCCATTGAATGCATAGAATATACCACTTGCATAAGAAATTGGACTCAAATTCAACTAATTCTTGGAGTTCAACAAGTTCTTGTGGTGGCATTGGAATATTGTTCTTCTTGAAGTTTGTGATTAAGCATTGGCTTTTCATTGGCAATCAAATATCTTGCAATGGTGGAGGCCTTTGTGAAGATGAATTCATATTCTTCCCAAGAACACAGCAAGGAACATACCACATTTGCTATGTGCTCATCAAGTAGATCTAGGTCCAAGCATTCATAACTTCTAGCAAACAATGTGAAAGTTGAGTCCAATGGTCGAATGCACATTATTAAGTCATCTCCTATGTCCATGGCCATGTTGGAAGCCAATTCAAGAATGGATCGTGTTGTTGCAATGGCTTAAGGCCTACTGGTGGCTTTGGTTTAATTGGATTGGACAGGTTGGTATGTGGTGTTTCTACTTTGGGATTCTCATTGGGTTTGGTGAGCATGGTTTGAGAAGTTGATTCGGTTTGAATTTTGGTTGATGCTTTTTCATCAGATTGTGTAGTGGTAATCACATCCAAGTTACTAGGTGGGAGCTCATTGATGATTGGTTTCTCATTGACGATTGGTTGAGCTTTTGGTCGATAGACCATTGGAGTACTCATGGATTGAGCACCCTTCCTCTTGGATTTTCTGTTACCCTATTTGATTTATGTTTTTGGACATTATGTTTTTGAGCTTGGGATTGAGGAGCATGCATTCCACTTGTGAGTTTGGGCAGCCACACCAAGGTGTTAACTCCATAGTGACCTTAGGCATGCAATAGGGCTTTTGGGACCCCGCACCCTAGTCACCTATGTACCGTAGGAGCACCCACTCCTCCGTTTAGGTCTAGAGTGTGAGGCATGAAAACTATGAGTTCCTAATGATTGGCTTTTGTGAGGTTGTGGTCTATGCTTGGGGACCCACTTGATTGTTTGATTCATAGCTTTGGTTGTGGTTTCTACATGCTGGTGGGACTTCACAATGGGTGTACATTGTGATGCGCCACCCCCTCCTTAGGGTTGATACTAGGGTTAACTATTGACGGCGCTACAGGCTTTTGGATGGTTGTGGTGCCCTTGCCGAAAGCTGTTACTATTCTAACATTGCCTATGGCAAGGTAGATGTGCTATGAGTCATAGTCAATGTTATAGTAAACTTGTTTTTTGAACATGCATCCCAATAGCGATTCCTTTCCGACACTTTTTTTGTCAAGTAGTACCCAAAATATGATGGATAGGCCCTCAGTTTTGATAGAAGCCATTACTTTACACTTCCCCAAGATAGGACTGCCCCCCAAAGGGGCAGAGTTTTGCATTGGTTGGTTGCAATTGGGGTTGATCAATAGTGGTCCAATGGTCATATGTTAAGATATTATAGTCAACTCCCTCATCAATTAGCACATCAAAGGTGTATGCCTTTCAAGCGGTCTTTGTTATATGCAAGTAGGCTAGTGCTATTGCTTCCTCATTCTCATCCTCTACTTCAATGATAATTGCAACTCTCACATTCATTGGTGGTTCTATCATTAGAGCTTGATGGAGTGGATGTGACAAAGGGTATTACTTTTTTACGCGACTTCCGTTGAAAAAGCCTATACTCTCCCCCTCTAAGGTTTCAAGTTTTATATTTCCTATTTTATTGATGTTGCAAATCTTGAAAGGTCCCAATCCCCTGAATTTGATCTTCTTCTTGTGTCTCTTAATAGAGTATAGCAAAACTTGAAGTCCCATTGTTTGACATGCTTGTCAAACCAACTCTTATGTCATGCCTTCTTGTAGATTAGGGCATGGACTATAATCAAACAAGTCTTGAATAGTCATTCTAGCTCTATCAAACAAGTTGTCTATGCTCGTTTGCCCTCCCATCTCTGCTAGATTAGTATTCTCAAGCTTGGAACAAAGAATTCCAATGTTAGAATTGCTCCATTTCCATAGGTCAATTTGAATGGGGTTTGTTCTATGGTTGTTTTGTAGGCCATCCTATATGCCCATAAAGCTGCTTGAGGATAATATGTTGAGGATTTTTTATGGATTATCAAAAAGATGGATAGCAAGTGAGTAGATAAAGTGTGTGCCTTAGTCACTAATCAACTCTATGAGATGACCGAACCATGAGATTACTTGCTTCCAAAGGAACTTGCCTATGGTCCTATCATCATTTTTGTGAGTTGCTCAAGCTTTTGATACTTGGTGATAGATAGTCCATGGCAACAATGATGTACTTGGCTTGTGAGCACTATGCCACAAGGCTGATTGAACCAATGAAGTCAATTACCCATTTCTCAAATGGTTGGCATGTGATGACTAGGGTCAACTCAATTTTGTCCTTACGAATAGAGGCTTTGGTTCATTGGCACTCATCACAGTGCTTCACAAACTTAGTTGAGAGCAACTCAATTTTGTCCTTACAAATAGAGACTTTGGTCCGTTGCCACTCAATCGTAGTGCTTCACAAACTTACTTGCATCGCAAAATAACATAGACTACGTCAATTGAGACTGGAGCACCTTGCATGATGTGGTGTCTTGACTGAAATGCCCTCGAACAATCTTGCCATGTACTTCCATGAGCACATCATGCATTTTGTGTTTGCAGACACATCTCCTTAAAAGTCTATCCTGCCCTAACCAATATAATTGATCAAAAATCAACTGATAAGATTGGATCTTCAAAATTAGTCTCTTTAACCTAGCTTTTTCTATGTGGTGTTCAAGCAATCCATTCTCTAGGTTGTGAACTATATCATCCACCTAATACGATGTGAGGGCTGCTCTAAATAAGTCTCATTCATGCTGGACATTCTAAAAAGATGTGCATCCAGTAGGTAATCAATGATGTCTTATCAAGTCGCTTCACTTGTGGGTATGCAGGACATGTAATCTGCCATATAGTCTATTGTGCCTCAGCATACTTCCACAGAGAAGTCAAATTCCAAAAGCAAAAGTAACCATCAAACAATGCATCCTATTGCACAGGGTGTGTTTACAAGATAAAGCAATGATTGATGATCCACGAAGAGTATTGCTAGAAGATAATGTCTAAACTTCTTTATAGCAAACACCATGGCTAACCCTTCCCTCTTTATTGTGGAATAGTTCATTTTTGTATGAATGAGTTGTCTATTGGTCAATCTCACTGGATAATCGAAGTTAGGCTCTCCAAGTTGGCACTACACAACCCCACGAAAAACTTTGATGCATCAATGTGCACATAGAAGGTAATTGACCAATCTGGGGCTCTTAAGATAGGAGCTAAAGTTAGAGCATGTTTAAGCCTTTCATAGGCTTGCTAACATTCTTTAGTCCACTCAAATATTATCAATAGCTTGTACAAAGATCTAGTAATCAATGCATAGTTCAGCACAAATTGCTAGTAGTACCCTATGTGGCCTAAGAAGCATTGAACTCCCTTGAAGTTGGTCGAAGGGGGAAGGTTTACAATTACCCTAACTTTCAAGGAGTCTGTGGATATCCCATCCTTCAATATAATATGCTCTAAAATACAATCGTGCTTTACCCAAAACTAGCGCTTTAAGGGGTTCAATGAGAGAGGTATTGCCTACATCATCCAAAGACTACTCGTAGATTTTTTTAGTGTTCTTTCTAGTTGGTGTGGATGCACAAGCCATCAACAAATACTCCAACAATTTTTTGAGCATGTCCTTAAAGATGGCACACATGAGGCACTAGAATGTACCAGAGACATTGGTCAGCTCGAATGGCATGTCTATGTAAGCAAACACCCCTCATTCGGTGGTGAATCCCATCTTGTGCATGTCATCCTGATGGACTTGCACTTTGTTATAGCCTAAGAAGCCATCTAAGAAATTGTAGGTTTCATTTTCTGCCACTCTCTCTAGCATGTGCTCAGTGTATGGTAATGGGTAGTTGTCTCTCTTTGTAGTTGCATTGACCTTTTTATAGTTCATGCACACTCAAATCTTTTCATTCCTTTTCATGACTATCACTATGGGTGATACTAACCCAATCCATGTGCTCTATCTCATAAATGAATCTTGCATTTAGTACCTTATCAATCTCTTCCTTCACTGCATGTGTATGCTTAAGATTCATTGCATATGGACATTGCTTAATTGGTACTACATTGGAGGTCATGGAAATATTATGAGTCATGATACTCGAATCTATTTCTTTCAACCCATGCAAACATGTTAGAGAATTCCCTTAAGAGATTTATAAGATTAGTCTTGTCCTCCTTGGTTAGGTGGTCTGCTATGTACACAAGTCGAGGCTTGGCCCTTCCCTACCAAGTTGACTTTCTTAACTTTGGATGGTCCTTCAATGGGTTCACTCATCTACCCTTTCTGCTTGGCTCCTACTAAGACGGCTATTCAATCATCCTTCTTAAACTTTGTGAAGTGCTTAGGCAAATCCTAGGGTTTTTTTTATCAATCAACTTTTGAAGACTTTGACTATTTTCATCTCTCTTCCTTTAGCCTCTTGCTCCTTAGGTGGACTGGGAGGTCCCCCTTGGTGCATTTGATCCTAGGTGTCAAGACATTTCGAGGTTGCTATCAAAGCTTACCTCTAACTCGAAGTTGTACTCACAATCCTCACTGGAAGAGGTTGTCTTCCCTAGTGGTCATAGTTCTAAGGCTGACTCCACTCCAAATAATGATGTGGTGCCGAGCTGGACTAATCCCACTTGCTCATAATCTACTACCTCTAGGTATATTAGCCAAGTTTGGTCACAATCTACCTTGACAACTCCTTTGTTCACTCTAAAAGTGTTGACCTCTTAGGGTTTAGAGTTTGCTATGACTTGCTCAATCACTCTTCCATCCGTGTCATATTTTATGGTCTCCACTTCCACTTTGCTTTCCTTACTGATGGAACAGCAGTCTTCATACTCATAATCGGAATCCTCATATTCAGAATGTGTATTATTTTCAGGGTTCATGTCCTTAAGTTTTTTCTCACTTGTAATGAGAGCTAGCTCACTTGACAAGTACTTGAGGATTCTATAGAGTTCCAATTTGTTAGTTGGGACATGATAGGTGATTGGTGTCGGTCCGTTGATGGAGCTCCTAGGCCATCATGCATAGGGGCACTGTGGATAGGTTAGAAATTATGGCTTTGTTGGCTTTGCTATTAGCTGAGTCTGCAGCTTGTCTAAATTCACCCTCATCATCCGAGAATGGCATATCAATGGTCACCAACACATGCATCCAATCATGCTCAACCTCAAGACAAGGAATGTACTTAGTTAGAGGTCCATAATTGCTTATGGCCTTTGAGTCACCCTTTAGCATGGTAGGGATGGCATTTAAGTCCACTGGTGAGGTTTTCTAAGTCTCCATCTCTACTCTGACTGCTTCTTATCTATCGCCTAAGAATATAATGCCATTATTCCAATCCTCTATCACTCGAGCATTCCTTTGTCCAGTAGAATATCGTAATCCGCTCCCTTCATGACTATGAAGTTCACGGAGAATTGAATTCCTTCTATCTTTAAAGGCCAATCCTTCATTAAGACTCTGAAGGATCTGACCTTCATCCCATTTGCTAGAGTGACATTGAACCATGCAGTTTCTACCAATGGGTTTTCCCAAGCTTGTAAGATTGTGTGGCTAAGTATACTTACTCTTGGTCCTATGTCTACTATCCTCTTTCTCATTGTATCTCCTAGGGCAATGATAGGTAAGACTGCATGTATCTCAGTGTCTTCCCAAAAGGCATTCACTTGTGGGGACTTGAACATTGGGTTCTATATGCATCATAGTGCCATGGTTGAGCAAGTCTTGTGGTTCAACCCATTGCTTCAACACTTGCCACAGTGCAAGGTTTTGCCTAAGCAATTATCCCAGTGGCAATGTTACAGGAATTGATATAAGTGTGATGAGCAAATCGCCAACTGTCTTTCCCTCCTCTACTTCATGGGCTTCCTGCCAATGCTCTTGGGTAGTTTGTCTATTCATGGCATCCATGTTCTGCCTATGTGGTTGTGCATGTGGTGATGTTGTCTCTCCTACTCTTAAATGTGAGAGAGACACTATGGGCTCATGGTTGAGAGTTCATTGATCTCATCTTTAGTGATAGGCTTAGCATCTTGTAAGTGAGCTTGTGCTTCTTTTATCCATTCTTTGACCTTATCCATTGCCTTTAGTTACTACTTGTTGGGTCAAGGTACTCTCCAACCTTAGCACTTTTCTTCTTCCTTATCTTAAGAGTAGATGT
Source organism: Lygodium microphyllum (assembly GCF_053477565.2). Lineage (NCBI taxonomy): Eukaryota > Viridiplantae > Streptophyta > Polypodiopsida > Schizaeales > Lygodiaceae > Lygodium > Lygodium microphyllum. The sequence goes on along the minus strand of NC_141153.1, from coordinate 45,609,561 downwards.
TTCTGCTTTTGCATCAATAACATGCTTTCCTTTTGTTGAAGTGGTTGCGCTCTCTATTTTGAGTGTTATTTTTATATCAGCCCTCTTTCTTCTCCTTTGCTGACTCTTCTTCCCTATAGATGCTACATCTAGGTTGCTAGGTCCAGGTAATGAAATACCAGCCCTGCTTTGTTTGGGCTCATGTCATGACATTTATGGGGATGGGTGTGACATTGTTGTCAAGTGACTCGACACAAAAGAGTTTGAGTGGCACAGATGGCATAATTGCCAAACTAGTGGAGGGTTTTTGCCTAGGATAATCATCAAATAGGTGTGTGACTCTGCATTTGAGACTCCTCAAGTTAGTGTTCTCTCTATTTTCTTGCTCCTTGTCGAGGCAATAGGATGAGATATGCCCTGGATGGTCGCATGTCCACAAGATGTTATGGGCTCATGGTTCTAACCTCCTCCTAGGCCTCTATTACCTCTCCCCCTACCTAAATCCATGACCAACACAAGCCTAAATTCCATCAATATGGGATTACCCTCCTCATCATGATAAGAGACATAAGGGTTCATATATGAGTCTTCCTCCAATGGTTCCTCTACAAAGTGCATTGGAGCATCTCTTGGTAGATAAACCACTATAGGTCTTGGTGGTTTAGAGATTCCTATTGGGTTGATGTCGGGGATCCTTGGAGCTACTAGCTTTGAATTCTTAGGTGCAGGTAGAGCCAAAGGGGTTCCTCTTCCAAAGCTAGGTTGCCTAACTCCTAGATAGTATGTATGAGCATAGGTTTGTTGGTATGGCAATTGTCTTGGCAATCAACAATGCATAGCTTCATGCACAAATCTTCCACAGTTGGCACAAGGTCAGGATCTAGGATCAGGTTACTCAAATGGCAAGTGGTTCCCTCCACAATTCACACACTACATGTGAGGTCGAACTGGCCTTCGCAATGACTCATGTAGTAGTCTGGTTAGCTCATCAACTATCACTTGGGTATGGTCGACATTCTTTCCTTTATCTTGCTTGCTAGGGGCTAATTGTTCACTATGCGTTGTGGTTTTCTCAGCATTTCTAAACGTGTTGTTCTCTTGTTGCATAGCCCCAACAGCTTCTCTCTTCGAGTAAGTCATCCATTTGTATAGCCTCCTCAAAGACTCTTACCAACACATCCCTTTGCAATTTCAAGTTTCCCACTAAGTCCTTATAGAGTTCTTCATTGCCGATCCCATTGAAGAATATGGTGGAGACTGCTCTCTCATTGGGTTGCTCAGCTACTACAAGTATCCTCTTATAGAGACTTCTCATGTGAGTGACGTAGTCTCATATGTCCTCTTTGTCTTTTTAGTTGACATTCATCAACTTAACGATGAGGTTGTTGGAGTATCTTGCCTCGAGAATCTCTTGATGAAGAGATCATTTAGATCATTGAGATTATTATGTTCGGCATTATCTAGACTGGTAAACCAAGTCCATCCCTTATCTCCTAATCAAAGACCAAATGCTTGTGTCCATTGAGTGGGGTCCATGAGGTTGTTAGTCTTGCACACCTAGTCAAACTGCTCGACAAAGCTATAGCGGTCATTGCTTGCTTGATATTTGTTGAGTTGCTTGGCAACTATGGGTATCTTTGTTTGGCTCCTAGTATTTAGGGTGACTCCCGGCCTAGCTAGCAATGATGCTACCAAGGCTGCTCCACTTTGCTCGATGCTAGTGTTATCTAGCAATCGCTTCGTGAGCAACTCGCTCACTATAAGATGTGCTTCTAAGGCTCTCTCCCTACTGATGTGACCTATGAGTTGGCTGCTCCTGATTATAGCTCGTTATGTGCTGCAGTGCAATCCTTCCTAGCCTCCTCTCCTCCTCAATAATATTGGCTACGATATTAGTTGCAGGTCTTCTATGATGTGTTATCCTTGTCTATTGGTCATACTACATGATAAGTCGTCGAATATCATATGGGTACCCTACTACGTTATGGTCAAGGTCAAGGTCGAGGTCATTCTCATTCGAACTAGTACCTACCAACCATGGTGGTTGTCTCTTGACCCACTAGTATTTCTATAAGGTTGACTAGGTTGGCTAAAGATGTGTCTCTAATCTTGGTTAGTCCTTCCTTCCCTCAGCGGTCTGATTTTTTGTCTTCCTTGGATCTTTGTCTTTGGTGTCTTGGGTCACTCGTTTGATTTTCAAGGTTGCACTCCTACTACTAGTGGGTTCCTTTCTTAGCATAATCTCCTTTAGTGTGCTCCTTGTTGATCCAATCAATCTGCAAATGTACAGACACTTATACACTTGAGCAGTGAGACAACTTGATGTGAGCTGTGTGTGTGAAATCGGGCTTTCCAGTTTTTACATGCACTTAAGTGCCTATGATTCAAGGTGCAACCTTCGATGAAATTACATCCACACTTTTACAAATAAGTTTCATGCAATTCCAGCTCTTTCGCATGAATCATGATAACTCCTATCAGTCAATTTTGGGTCCCTCATGGGTTTTGATAGGTGGTATAATGGGTGATTATCCTAGGTAGTCAAATTGAGTCTCTACTAGAGGGGGTGAGTAGCCAGTGGTGATCAGTAATCTCAATCACTCCTAGACTATTAGGTTAAATGTTTGGTGATAATCAGCTCTATGGTCTCATTCTCATATTTGAGTTCCAATCTAGATTGCTAGGCAGCTAGATGTTGGCCTTAGCAGGTCTTAGAGTGGCCAAAATGCTCAAAAATTATATTTTGGACAACCTATTTGAGCCCCACACTCGACCGTCCAAGTGGTCTCTGTTGTGACCATCTGATTGGTCATGGGTGCTCATCCGAGTATCTAAGTCTACCATCCGAGTCCAAGTGGACTAGCTCGGACACCCAAGTGGGTCGTCTGAGTTCGAGCTCTAAAGGTGTCTCTAAGAGGACTAAAATGGCTCGACCATCCAAGAGATCATTGGGGACTTGGGCATCTGAGACCTATGACGCTGCCTTAGCGATAGAAAAACATGCTAAATGACAAAAATTGACTGAAACACTTCAACAAAATAGTTATTGCTACACCAAGGGTTCTAACTTCATTCAATAAGCACCAAGGAAGACTCAGAGCATACCTAAAATACATGAATGTGATGACACCATAGATTGCTATTGTTGCTGCCCTATTGACCTATGGTTCTCTCTCTTCTCTCAATAGCTCTCTCTCTCAATCTCTTAGTGTCCAAATGAGCTCTCTCTTCCCCCTTTGTCACATTTTGTTTCTCTCTTTTTTCTCTTACTATCTATTTTCCTTCCCAAGTATTCAAAATTTTTCTTCCTTTCTTTCTCTGTTCCCCTGTTTCTTGGTTGTTACAAAGACTTATCTTTTCCCTCTTTTTTTCATATTTTCCAAACCTTAATGCATCCTACTATCGTAAAACCACATACCACTGATCTAATTAATGCTCCTAAATCTTTCAACACATAAACTATCAAGCAAAGGATATCAAACACCCTCTTACTCTTTCGCTTTCTACCTAGTCGAGCATCATTTCAGAGATGATGAACTCCTACTCCATTGCTTTTTTGGGACCACGCAAGCACTCAAGCTTGAATCCATTGGTCCCAAAAATAGAATCAAAAGACCCACAGACCACTTATTGCTTCAAGAATTTTAACTAAGAGTTATGACTACCTCTCACATAGCCGTGCACACTCACACACACGTGTAGTGAGCTGACCTTTGAATCCAATCGAGTTGCCTCATCCCAACAAATCTGTCAGTAGCTCCACGTTCCAAGATGCACTTTCAAGCAAGCTCCATCTCCAAGCTCTAAGCTCCAAGCTCCATAGCCACATGCACAAGAAAAGAGAAGAGAAGATGAAGAGAGGAGAAGAAGAGCTTCTCCACAGTCCCTCACTCACACACACACACACTCTCTCTCTCTCTCACTCCATGTCTCCCTCTCTCATACACCTCTCTCATACACAAGAATGAAGCAAGAAGCAAGAAACAAGAAGATAGCAAGTTTGGCTATCCACCAAGAATAAGCTTCTTCATTCAATTTTTGACTTTTATACAAGCCCTATCTCCTCCTTGGGCGGCCATCCCATTTTTGGTCCAGACCTTTGTCCATTTTTCCACTCTTTTTCCTCCTCTTTTCCTATTAGCATGGCCTTAATCCATGCCTCTTATTCTTTACAACTTGCATGGGAGAGAGCCTAGCATTCTTTTACAAAATAAATTACAATGCGCCTAGAACTCTTTTTGCAAAAATATTAAGGTGCGCTTATTCTTGTGCACTCCCTCTTACATTTAGACTTTTTTCCTATGCCTTGTGTCTTCAAAATTTCCTTAGTGCACCATTGTCCTCCGTCTTCCTCTTGCCTTGGGATGGCGGTCTTCCACTTTTGATTTTCTAGATTTTCCATCTTGGTCTTCTGATGGTTAACATTAACCACCAAAGGAAGGTAAGTACAAAGACTAAGAGAATGTTGATCCTAAGATATATGCTAGGCCCAAGCAATCAAAGCAATCCAAGTGGTCCCTTCAGAAGCTCACCCAACTCCCCTTGGTTGATAAGAATTATTATGCTTTGTTGGGGGAGAATGTGGATCTTGTTGAGGATCCTCTCTACTAAACCAATGATTTCTTTGAGAAATATTACTCTAATAGCTTGGAATGTAAGGGGAATTTTCTTAGAGAGAAGGGAAAACATGCTCTATGGTATAATTTGCAAAAGGAATCTAGATATTCTCATGTTGTAGGGGATGAAGAAGTTGTTAGCCTTGCGGCATCAAGATACTCTGTTATTCCTCAAGGTTATGTCCAAGGGAGGGGCGGGTCTAAGATAATAATTAAGGATTATTTATTCCTCAAATTGGTGTGGTCAAAAGAGGAGGGCTCATTTCTTGTAGTAGAGGTGACATTAGGGAAGGAAAATATTGTGCTAGTGCCATACTATGCAACAAACAACTCTATCAAGAGAAGGAAGGAATGGGAAAGGTTTGCAGAGCATATTTCCAATACCCCCACTTTGTGTATGGGTGATTGGAACATGACATTGGAAGCAAAACACAAATGACATGGGGCAAGCACTAATTTGGCTATTTGAGACAAGTAGCTAGGAGAGATTACAATCCATGCATGGCTTGGTGGGTGTTGCATCTATGAGTAGCCAAGGTAATCATTGCCATCACATGGGATAACTAGTAGTGGCAAGGTTCAAATTGAAGGGCCAGCCAATTAGACAAGGCTTATGCAAATGATGGTTGGTGGATTTTGTCAAACTACACATTTAGGGTTTTGGCCAAGATAGCAACTTTATATCATTGTCCTATATAGTTTACTTTCTGACCACTATTTTTGCCTTAATACATCATTTTGGAGAACCCTAACTTTTTCATGAGGATAAGATGCATGTGAAGTATGGCTAAAAAACATGTAGCACCCCTATTGAGGCATGTCTTTCCTACAATAGTGTAATTATTGCAGTTGCAAAGAAGCATGGCAAAGTTATTGCTGCACATAAAATGAGAGTTGCTTTGGATCTCATCTCGCCAAAGCTAGACATGCTCTTTTGTCTTCTCTTTCTATTTCTACTAGTGACCCTATTGTGTGCAATTCGTTGCAAGAGATTGAAATATTCATTAAAACTCAATAGACCATTAAGGTTGAGGATGCAAAAATACAACTGAGGGAAAATTGGAAAGCTGACAAGGATGCTCCTTCCTACTTTTACTTTAATAGTAGGAATGGGTTGACTACATAGAGGATTGCCAAGGCAAGAGGGTAACTAAAAAAGAAGATATCTTGGTTGCTTTCAAAGAGCATTTGGCTAACATTGTAGGTCATCCATATCCTAAGTCTTGAGATTATGATACCAAAGTCTAGAACTTCTTTGAAGGTTTTATGTGCAAGCTATCCAAAGACCAAGCAGACTGATTGGATACCTCCTACTTTGAGGATGAACTAGAGTATGGTTTAAAGTCTATGAAGAATGGGAAGACTCTCCGCATTGATGGATTACTTGCCGAGTTTTATAAAACCTTTTGGGTATGCTTTGAAGTTTGTGAAGAACGAGAAAACTCTCAACATTGATGGATTGTTTGGTGAGTTTTATAAAACCTTCTGGGAATTGTGTGGAAGGGACTACAATGTTTTTGTCAATGAGTGGTGGAGATTGGTCCCCTCCCTTTTGAAGTCAACTTGAGATTGGTTGATCAAGGTTAAACATCAAGGGCCCTAACAAAATCAAGTTGGGACAATAGAGTTCACCTACTATTCTTACCCTTTCATACAAAATATTTGCCAAGGCTTTGGTATTGAGAATCAGGCATTTGTTAGTGAAGTTGATTCAGCCTTGTTAGTATGGATTCATATCCCAACGCCATATCCAAGATGCAATTCTAAATTTGACAACATATAGCTAGTGGGCAATGATATGTGTTGATTTGGATTTTGACAAAACATATGATTGGGTATGTTGGGACTTCATAGTTTGGAGTCTTCAAGCCATGGGATTTGGTAGAGGCTTCATTAAAATGGTATGTTCCAATACTGTGTTGAGATGGCAAGCTCAACATGTGCGGACATTGATGATGGACCGCCTGGCTAGATGAGTCCACACGTCTACACTTAGCACGTTGGTGGTCATTATGATACTCACATGGCCACTGACTTATCACTTATTATATTTAGTTTGTTACACCTACCTACAACTGGCAAAGATATAACACCAGTCGATTAGTGTAGCCGGCTATGCACTGTTTGACTTAGAAGGCCACTGTCCATGAGTGAAGGAAACCCTTGTAAACCACTGTAGCAAGTGGGGGCGCCTGTAGGGCTCAAGAATAACTTGTAGATTGGTATATACCTATTGTTTTATATATCAAAACTCTGTCAAACACTTGTAGGTACCCATAAAAATAGGAGATGCCCTGCACCTCTTCCAATGGTTCATCAACCACTTATGGAACCCTGAATATTGCTGATGGCCATGGCCAAGGAGTGCAATATTGCTAGTTGGAATAAGGCACTTGATAAACATACCAATGATCCAAACTTTCCAGCTATTCTAGGTATCCCTTTAACAAACGTCCAAATGCACATTGTATGCCTTGTGTAGAATACTTGATAAAATTTTGTATCTTTACATTGGATTTGCATGAAAATTGCAATCCCAAAATGCTAGGGATGATGCTATTAGGGCTATTGAGAAGGTTTTGTAGACATTGGTCTCCGCAGGGGAAGGTTGTGATTGAGGCAAATCCTCAAAGATCCAAAAATGGGAATATGCTCCCCATGAAACCCTCAACATGTGGAGTTAAGGCCAGAAGGTTTTTGGGCTTCCATGGAAAGCCTAAAAAAAGAAATTCCATGAAAGGTTCTGCTTGCATTTATTTTGTAACACAATGGAAAGTGCTATACAATGTAGTCAAAGACCATAGGGATGATGGAAGAGTAAGTAGGAAGGCCAAAGTTTGGGAGGAATTGGATATAGTATTCATATAATGTGATAAAACACCTTGGTCCAAGGAGGATCTCTTGGCCTTCAACAAGGCCCTTGACAAATTCTAAACCTCTATGAAGGATGCATGGGAAGCAGATAATCTCACACACTATATAATAAAGAGTTTCATATTTGGTTTTTATGCCTTGAACTTATTGCTTAGCCCTTAACTAACCCCACCTCTTCTCTTATAAAGAATATATTATTTATAGTGAGGTTCCTTGCTTTGTGTGGTGGTATGGGAGTTTGTTGATTTGTTACACCCAAGTATTGAGAAGTCTCATTATCAAGAAATGACCACGTACTTTAGACATAAAAGACATGGTGGTGTGCACAAAAGGCACACAACCTCCCATTAAAATGTTTCCAGTGTTTTTACATATTAATTTCACACATAATGAGGTTAGAAGAAGCAAAGAGTACATGGCAAAACTTGGACATAGCTCTTGCATGATAAATATTGAAACAAAAGAGACAAGAAGCACACAAGAACTCATGTGTGAATGAAATTTTTTTACAATGGTTGGCCTCTAGGGGGAGATAAGGCTAGAGATGGGGCTCAAAGAGCAGATGATCAAAGCTTTTATTCTTGGCTAGTTGGGCTCAAAGAGGATGGTTTCATCTTCTTCGCTATCATTTCATCATCTTTACATCCTTATCCTTTGAGATTGGTCATTGTATAAGTGGTGTTGGCACTCTTGGAGGTAGTGACTCCATAAGAATCTTACATTTCATCCACTGCAAAAGTTCTCTTCTTAAGGAAAAATTATGCATGCCCTCCAACCCCCGCTGTAATGGCATGAGCAGCATATGATATGTAGTAAGGGGCCCTTAAAGATTGGCATCTATATCTGATGCCAAACACACATAATGCAAGTTATTTTTGGACCAAAATCATTCTCTCTCTGTTCATTGGAAGGCCATAGCCTCCACAAAACTTAGTCATCACCTTTAGTGCAAAAAGGGAAGCCTTCCATTGTCTAGAGAATAATCATTGTGAAAAATGATAATCTATAATGACAAATATAATGTACACAATTTATTCAAATCAATATAATCTTTCTCTACAATATAACTAATGACATAATATTTGCATGTATATACATTTGTATGATCCAATTTACCAATGTATTGTAAAACAACTCTTGTGCCACTCCCAACCTCTTGTGCAATTGACACCTCATACTTTTCCATGTTGGCTAGGTCAAGCCTTTCAATTGTTGCAACTCTTTCTTCTTTAGTAGGCCATTTATGCCACTCACAAGCTTTTGAGAATCTGTTCATAATAAGCTTTCTTCTTTGACCATAGAATCAACCAAGAGATGGAGATCTATTGCATCCACTGTCCTCCTTGAGTCAACCTCACTAAATTGGGCTAATTTCATTATATCGGCCAACAATAGTTAGTCTTGGTCATCCAACATCGTAAATGTAGGTAGACACAAGGCATACATGATTTCTTCCTCACATGCACCAACTGATTGCACATCCTCTAGGTTATTGGGGGCAACTGGGCCTTGATCAAAACTTTGTAGAGTAGTCTCTACTCTCTCTGCCTCTACATCAAAGGGTATTATCCCATCTCTCTCTCATTGCACCACTTAAAGTTATTCTTTGGTATTTCTCCATGTGGATGGTCAACACATTCGTACACAAACACAAAATATTCTCAATATAGGTAGTGAAGTAAATATACCTGAAAAATCAAGAGTGCGGGAATGACTGCGCATTGTAGATAAAAATGAAAAGTTTTTTGACTTTGTTTTCCTCCATATTATACTCAACCTTGAGCTTGTACTTCATCATATTTCATGTTCATAACAAAGAAAATAAGTAGAAAGTGAAAAAAATTCTCCAAGCCAAACAAATCTCCTAAACAGAAATCTCACCCATACCATAAACAAGGGTCACTGCTAAGTGATATGAGGGACCTTTACAAGTGGGAGGGGCCTCTCTCACTTGGTGGTGACCCATGCGGGCTTCAATGCATATGAGGGTCACCACCAAGTAATATAGGGTCATTGCCAAGTGATATGAGGGACCTTTACAAGTGGGAGGGGCCTCTCTCACTTGGTGGTGACCCATACGAGCTTCAATGCATATGAGGGTCACCACCAAGTAATATAGGGACTTCACTGCATATGAGGATCACCACCAAGTGAGAGGGGGACCTCTGTAATAAGTGGGAGGGGCCTCCCTTGCTTTTGATGGTGAGCCATGTGGGCTTCACCACACATGAGGGTAACCACCAAGCAATACAAGGGCCCTCTGCAAAAGTGAAAGGAGCCTCCCTAGCTTGGTCATGATCCATGTGGGCGTTACCACATGTGAGAGTTACTACCAAGTGATACAAGGTTTCTCGCACTAGTGGGAGGGTCTCCCTCACTTGGTGGTGACTACCAAGTGATATGATGGCCTATAAGTGGGAGAGGCATTCCTTGTTTGGTTGTAACCCAAGCGGGCTTCATCACTGCAAATGAGGGTCACTACCAAGTAATATGGGGTTCCTTTATAAGTGGGGGAGACTCCCTCACTTGGTGGTGACATGCGCATACTTCACCACATAATACGAGGGTCACTACCAAACTATAGAAATAGCTTGACACCCATGGGAGGACCATTCTAGATTTGTAGTGGTGGCTAGTTCCACATTAAGGTCACAAGAGAGTGATGCAATGACCCTTTGCCTAGTGGAGGCACCTCTCACTTGGTGGTGACCCATTGTGGATTTACACCATATGAGGGTCACCAATAACCCTACCCTAAACTACCATTACGGGCATGCCCTTTTGATCACATAGATGTATGAAGTTACTATAAAGTTTTGTTAGAAATAACACAAAGTTGGAAATATCCCACACCTGCTACATTGCTGGATGGAACCTTGAATGAAGAGCCATCATCCATCACTGGATGGGCTCTTTGATCTAATATGTTGAGGAAGAAATGGTGAGAGAGTAGGGGTGAAGCAGGCGCTAGATGAGAGGAGAGCAGATACACAAGAGAGCAAGAGAGTTGGCATGATCAAGGGAGATCAAGAGAACACAAGTATAGTAGGAGGGCATCTTGCTGAAATTTTGAATCTTAAACCCTTTTTGAGTGATTCATGGTAGTGCAAGGCACTACTATATGGCCAGTGGTTCCTCCATGGAGTTAATGAGTGATTATCTTTTTTAGTTATATTGCTAGTTCCAAGGTCCCATTTTGCACTATTTAGAAACAATGAAAGGGACACCTTAAAAATTACTTTTATATTATTTTTTTTGCATATGAATGCAAGGGTGGAAGCATGGTTTGGTGGCACAAAAATTATACCCATTCTTAGTTTCCCCCTTTGTTTGGAAAACTTGGAGGGAGTTTGGTGTTTCTTTTCATGCCATTGAAGTTTGAAGAAACCTTCACAATAGAAATTTGAAATAAAAAATAACAAACGACAAGAATCCCAATCGTGGTATAGATATCCAACAATTTGAACGTGTGGATAGTGGTGGGTGGCTGCATGTGAGCTTTCTTTTTTTGATTTTTTATATGTCATTTTAGGTCTTGCATGGAACCTTTTTTCCATCTCTGATCCACTTGATGACCTGTGTCTTTTTCTATCTCAATGAGGACTCTTGTGTCCAGGATTTTGCTTCTTAATGTCTCTTGTATTAGTTGAAGGCGTGACATTTCAAGCTTTTAGAGCTCCATTTGCAAATGCTATATATAAGGATACCAATGTGAAAATGCATACCAAGGGCAAGCCCTAGAGCTGCTATATTGAGAAGCAGTCCAAGAAAAAGGGAGCCAAAACACCCACCAATAACTAGGAGGAGGCTCGCAACACCAAGTGATGCAATAGTAGAGGGTCTAGAGCACTGACATAGAACATGGGTCAACCATCAAAGAGGATAGATGATCTCTCTGGTGAGACTACAAAAAAAGCCTCATTTTTCATGAGAATAGATTAGCAAAATGAAGAAGAGGGTTAAGCAATGGCTTGTTCAAGTATAGATATAGGATGGATTTTTAGTGCTTTGCAATAACTAACGGAGTACTTGTGCATTATAGGGAAAAACAAAATGGATGAGTACCCTATAATCAATAATTTTTGCTATACAACACAAGAACTACACGAGGAATATGGCCTTAGCCTTGAGGGAAGGTCACTTGAGACTTGCGGATCTTGTGATGATCAACCGCTCACACTGTTCAAGGTATGGCATCGAAATAATGCCAAGATATAATTGAACCATCTATAGCCTAGATTTTTTGAGGGTTGCAAATTGTTTTTCCATAAAGTATACTAGGCCTCCCCATCATGTATGGTGATCACAACAAAATTTTCCAGATGCTATGCATTTGAGAGGTGTAGTGTTCCAAAAAAGGACCTATCAGCACATAAGATTGCATGGGCAAAGTTTGGGGCGAATGTGCTAAACATGTGTAAAAACAAGCATGGAGGGCTAGAAAAGAAAGTTAGACAATTGGAGGAGGGAAAACGATGTATTTCAAGGAGGCTTGCCTAAGTCAAACAATAAGATTGATTGCACATAGGGTGCTAGCAACATTTGCATTGAAGAGGATAATGCTGTGAAGTTTGGACCTTCTAAAGTAGAGCAGATTACATGAGCTAAGGGAAATTCTCCACTAAAAGAAGGAGGGCTTATTGAGTGTTGAGGGCTCCAATGTTGTGGCTAAAGAATTAAGGATGACATTATCATGTTTGAGCAACACATCACCGAGCTACACGAGTAAGGTTTGCTTGATGTTGAAGAGCTAAAAGAAGTTCAGGCCGATTTGAATGCGTCGAAATGCATACTTTGTCAACTTGGAATCATTGAGGATTTGTAGCTTCTTGCCTCAATAAGTACTTTGCCTTACCTTTTAGCATCTTCTTTTCCTTTGGTCGCTATTGTACTCAATTGGCCTTATATTGTTCTTATTTAGGTGCATCTTGACAAAATTTGAATCTTTTTGGTACAATTTGATACTTTTTACACAAAAAATGAACATAATTTTGGTATCTTTGGGTACACTTTTGAATGAAAATTTTGGGTTTTTGGAAAATTTTGGTATCTTTGGGTACACTTTTAAAACATTGTGGAAAATTTTGGACATTATGGTTTATTTGCCATTGACCTTTCAGAACCTTTGGTACCTTCCAATACATTCTCGTACCATGACCTTATATATGGATGGAGCAGCTTCTACTTGGTGTCTACATCCTAATGATACTTGGTTTGATGGATTTAACTATGTATACACCAAGTTATGGCAATTTTTTCTATTGACTACCCTAATTGGATAGTTACGATAGTTTGTACCTTTTTCACTTCTTTGAGCATTATGATTCATGAGGAATCTTCTTCGGATTATGGCCTTCTTTCTTCACATGGATCTAATTCCTCAAAATCTATTTTGTATATTCTTTAATGAATCTCATCATGTTTCTAAGCTTTGAGGATAAAGCTTCTTTAGGTCAGGAAGGCTTGTAATGAAGCATATGACATAGTTGTAGGGGGGGGGTATATAAAGCTGAGTAAAAAACATGTCCATTAGCTTTTTTTACCAATTAATCAAATATTGTTATTGAGGCTTCCTTGTGTGGATCTTCCACCATAACTAAGAGGTGAGTACCTTGCTCCACCATTACAAGAAGTTAGTTCCTTGCTGCCATTCCTATTTTCTCTTGATGTATTGTTCTAGCATAATAATCAAATCATTGGCTATGGTTATCTTGAACATGGCTTCCATATATTTTAATTATATTTTTTATTTCTTAGTTATGAGAATCTAGCTCTCTTACAAGTACCCTTTTGTTACTATTCTAGAGAATGTATTGGAATACTAGATCTTTTTTATAATGTATAGTAGCAATTTGATACTTCACAGAAGTATTTGATACTTTAAAGTGCCCTTGTGGTACTATACCAAGGATTGTATTAGAGTACTAGGTCCGTTTGGTACTATGCATCACAAGTTTGGAACTTTACAGAAAGACTTTTGATATTGTACTATGAGATACAATACATTAGTGAAGCCATTTTTTCACCCCATTTGGCAAAGTATAGTATCATGATGGTACTACAAAGTACCAAAGTGCTACAACACTAGTAATGTGCTAGTACCCAAACCACATGGAATGCTCTAAGGATATCCCTTGTATGAAAGCACAATGCTTCAATTAGATGAAAAGTGCTATTGAGATAAGTTACAAATCGGGCACCTTCATATCAATATAGGATTTCCTACACCAAGTGTTTCTATAAGAAATAAATAATGTGCTATAAGTTTTTAAAAACGAATGTAAGAGGCATAGTGACATGTAGTACATGTACAAAAGATAATAGGAATGGTTTGAATTAACCTACATATAGTACATGTAGACTATAGTACACCTGTCACAAAATAGAGAACAAAAAGATCATAGGAATGGTTCGAATTAACTTGCAAGTAATCAAGAAAATGCCAGTATGCATCACAATATTTTTTTGTCCAATCTGCTTTTGACATATATTCTTTTTGTTGGGTGAAACTCGAGTCTCCATGCTCCAAAAGGCATACACTACATCTCTTACTTTAGCTGTGATGATGTTATGTCTAGGCAATTGTCTTTGATAAACACTCAATGGCAAAAATTCCTCATCATCTTTAATCTCAAGACAAGGTGTGATTGCAACAATGTTTCTTTGATGAACACCAAAAATACCTGCTATTCTTATATGGTATGTTTGTGTTGTGCCATTGGCATTATTTAGCACCATCATCAAAGATGATCTCTTTAAGAAGAGCTCATGTGTGAGGTGGGGCATCTTGAGTTGGTTGAGCATGTAACAGATGTTAGATATAAGAGTGCTCTCAACATTACCTGTTGATGATTGCAAGTCCTAAAAAGTTGGATGAACCAATAGATGTTTAAATAACTCTCTTTTGGGCACTTGTTGTAAGCCCTAGTGTTTGCTTGTACTAGACCTTTACCATAGCTTAACATATATGCTTTCTTTGCTTTGATTCATCCATTGAAGATTGATCTTTTAACATGCTGCTTTCTTTTTCTTTTTATATCAGTTCTCTTTTCTTAGTAGCCCAATATTCACAAATTGAAGCCATCTTGCTGACACTATGTTGTGTTTAGGGGATATTTGAACTTCTCTCCATATTTCGATATCAATTCTAAGGCCTTGGACAATATCAACTTTGGGAATACCTTCCATATTCTCTGTAATAAAGCATAAATGTCTTAGTCTAGGGTAAGTATAAAAGGTGGAGGTGTAACATGTGTAGCATCTTTTTACCATTTTACAAACATTACTTGTTCGAGGTCTCAAACTCCGACCATCTAAGAGGGTGAATACTCTGGCCACCATAGCTTGGGGTGCATACCTTGTTGCAGCCTCTCATCATTTGATTCTCAACCAACATTGGTAATACCATTTCTTGCCAATCCACCTTGGCTATGGCTTCTTGGCATTTTATGTCTATTTCTTGTATTTTCAGTTTAAAAGCTTGCTGTGGAATTTAGCTTTATTACATTGGTATCAGAGCATGGACTTTGATCCATGGGAAGAGTCATTTTCTTGGAGAATTTAGTCACAGGGACATGAACCAATTAACTGGAGCACCAAGATTTGGTCACAGGGTTTGGTACAGTTCAAACCGTGACTACTTAGAGTTCTCTACAACAAGTTGGGACTAATTTTGAAGGCTTCTTGAAGAAGATCTTGAGGAAGATGGAGGTTCTTGGCCGAAATTTTGAAGGCTTTTGACCCTAATTGAAGTCTAAGTGGGGTTACAATGGTTAAACTGAGATTACTTTTTGGGACTAGCTTCTCTCTCTTCCTTCTCTCAAGATTTATTCAAGCTTTCATGGTGGATCTTGGATTTGCTCTTTTCTCAAGCCCTTCAATGGTTCAAGTGACCTCCAGGATTGTAATCTTCATGCTTTAAGCTCTTCATAGAGTGGCTATATACCTCTTGATCATGGCAACCATCTCAGAAGGACATCAGGCTAAATTAGTGCATTTTGTGATGAATTTCATGTTGCTCTTCTCCATGATTTCAGTAGCCAGTGGCATTAGCTATGGCTTGTGCAATATATAACAATCATTCTCCGAGTCTCCAATCAAGCATACTCAACTAAATCCCATCCTCTTGAGCATTCTTGATCTCTCAAACCCTAGCTATGGCAGATTCAAGACAACAATGATCTTTTTCTTGAAATTTCTTCAAAGATCAAAGGGTTGTTGCTCTAACAAGTATATTGGAGCTTCTTCAACACTCAAGGGACTGAGATTGAAGCCTTCTTGGATGTGAAGCTTCAAAATATGGTGGCTATGGAGTCAAAACATGGCAGCAAGCTTTAAGGATCCAATTCTTGGATTATCTCCTTCAATTTCATGGGGCTTTTGTGGTGTACAACCCCAAGAAGGTTCAATTGAAGGTATTCTTCAATGATTTGGCTTACATTGAAGAAATTCTTCAAGTTTGAAAGCATTTTCAGCCTCTTGAACATGGCAATGTTTGAAAATTCATGGAATCCATGATTCTAATGAGAATTTACATGCATCAAAGCTCAAAGGATCTTCTCCAACAAGCTATTGTGGACTTCTATCAAATCATTGACTTCTTTTGATTGCATTGGAGCAATCTTATTAATCAGGAGCTGAAGATTACATGGGAGCAATCATATTGGACAAAGCCTTCTTGAAGTTGGTTTTATTGATCTAAAATTTTGGTCTATTGATGGTGGCTTATGCTGAAGGTTGATTGGTTGGATTCATCTACTACTCTCCATCAGCATTAAAGAGGTAATTCTAGTACTTTTAGCTTAATCTCTCTTTTATCCAATTGTTGAACTAGTCCTATTGTTCATAAGAGAGATTGAGTGTAATAGAACCTCTTAATTCCTATTGAAGGCATGTAGAATTTAGCCCAGGACTGATTATGATTGCTTGATGAGTTCTTTTCTACCCATTCAAATGTTAAAGCTCAGTTGATTGCATAAATGCTACTCACTGTCTAGTTGAATTGGATTTTTGTTTAATGATTGAGCATTGATGCTATAGGACTGAAACAATGATGAAATTGGTAAGTGGGAACATTGTAAAAGTAGTGAGTCACTGCAAAAGGATAATGCCCTATCCATAGCCCTTTCAATTCAGTAATTTTCCAATACCCACTTGCATTTCATTAAAGAATTCAAAGGCTTTTTCAGTCAATGCACAATATCCTTGTTTGATTAGCCATTAGAATGTACTTTCCATGTTGGTTCCTGCAAGGAAAAACGGATGCCAAGCGAGTCGGGAAGACAAAAGAGAGGTGACCCTTCCTTTCCGATTAAGACCCTGAAGGGGTGCACAACCCGGCTTGAGGTGGAACTTTGCACACCCCTCTTGTCTTGGAGCCCATGCAATTTTCAAATTTAGGTGTAGGTACATTTTCCATTATCAGAGCTTGGCACAAAACACCTAGTGCAATAAGTCAAAATCTTCCATGTCAACCTATATTCTCCCAACCACCAAATGTCTCACTTTGGTTGCACACTAAAGTGCACTAAGCCCTCAGTGCCTTCATCACCCTTACTACTTAGCTAAAGATCCATATTCATCAGGGTGATAGAAACTCTCTGTGTTTTCTTACCATTCATAATCTTAGTTTCATTTATCTTGGTAAAAAAGATGGCATCCCATGTGCTATTATATGCTCTAGCCTATAAAACCTACTCGTAGCACTCTACAAAGTCCTCATGTCAAAGATTAGGTTATGGTAATTGTCTTACTTTAGCACTCTCTTATTTTTAGGATAGCTAGCTATGATGTGAAAGGGCTCACAATGGACTTCCAAGTCTCTCTTGTTGATGTTGCACCTTATTTGTTGAACTGGAGATGTATTTGGAAGCAAAGACTCATTGACCCTTTTCTTCTCAAAACATTGCCCCTTGTCCTTCCTAAACCTCTTCTTGGACAACATGTTCCCTACAGCCGTTGGAGGAATGATGTTACTATAGGCTTGTGATGCTCTCTTCACATTCCTTGTTGATTTATTTAAACGGAGAATGACCTTATCAGTTACAACAACAATAATAATGTGCATATAAGCATGTATTCATAATGCATGAACACGATAAGCACTTTCTTTGGACTTGATGCTCCTGAAATACAATAGAAGAATGCATCTAGTTCGGGTAAGTGACTAACTATTATCATATCGCTATTATTCTTCTCCTGCAACATCCACTTCCAAGCTTGAATGTACCGATATTCTTTAAACTTATCTATCTTTCATGCAACCCAAGCATCCTTTCCTTCCATCTAGCTACACTTGGTTGGGTTCCAAGACTCCTTATTTTTCCTTAGCTCTCCTCTTATTGTTTTTTGATGGTATCTATTTCCTAGTTTAACCATTGGTTCTTCAAGTTCAAAATGTTTGAATGGCCTACAAGATGATGAGCATAAGCTAGAAGCCCTTAACAACCATCTCCAACAAATCTCAACAATGAGGAACTCAAAGAGAATGGAGAGGTGTTTTTTATTATAGAATCTGCAGGATGCAACCTGCCATTAGTCCCTAAATTGATATTCTTTCTACCCTCTGATCTCATTGCTTCCAATGCACTCGATGTGTTACTAGACACCTACGTACTCATCATCCAAATCAATGTGGAGGTGGTATGGATGTTTACAGTTATCCATGCTTGCAATATGGATGTGGTTTACGATCCCCTAAAATAAAAATGTGAAAATGAAGAGATATTTTTTTAAGAGAGTTATTGAAGACTAAAGGGAAGTTTCTAAGCCCCAATGAGGCATTGAAGGTGATAAGTGCATGTGACACCTTCAAATTTTGTCTCGTCAATGAATGATATACAATGAAAGTACCAGATTAGTAAAAATAAACATTTTCAAATATTGCAATTTTTTTCCAATAATGTTTTTCATAAATTGCATCATACTTTCTCTTTGCTCAATTTTTTACATGGCCAAAAAGTGACCTCAAGTCTCCCCTAATGTCATAATCTCGAGGGGACAACCAAATCTAGAGATTATCTACTCCCACAAGAACTTCACTATTATCCTAGTATCACTCTTGCAGGTGACCCTTGCTCCAACCCATTTTGTCGAGTAGCCAATAACTGTAATAATGATATATTTAGCATGTGAGCACTTGGCTCTAGGACCTATAGATCCAATAAAATCAATCCCTCATTTCTCAAAAGATTAGCAAGCTATCACTGGCATGAGTTCCATCTTATCTTTTCACGTAGGTACTTTCATACATTGATATTCATTGTAATATGTTATGAACTTTGCCACATCGCAAAAGAAGGTGGGCCACCATAACCAAGATTGCATGATTTTTTGTGCAATTGAGTCTTTGTAAAGTGTCCTCCGACAACTCCCATGTATGCTCATGTTGTAGGCACACCTTTTGGGAAGCCAACTTGGCCTAGTCAATACAATTGCCCGGCAATCAGTTGATAGGGTTACGCTTTGAGAATAAGGTAGCAAAGCCAAGCCTTCTCAATTGAGTGATCAAGTATTCCTTTTTTAGCACTTCTACAATGTCATTGGTCTAATATGGAATAGGATCTTCTTTATATAGATCTTCCTCTTGAGATATTTTAAACAAGTGTGCATCAAGAAGATTATCCATAATGATGTTTCTAGTAAGTTCTCCAAAGCCAAGCCTTCTCAATTGAGTGATCAAGTATTCCTTTTTTAGCACTTCTACAATGTCATTGGTCTAATATGGAATAGGATCTTCTTTATATAGATCTTCCTCTTGAGATATTTTAAACAAGTGTGCATCAAGAAGATTAGGCACTTGAGACAAGTAATCAATCATGTAACTCAATTTTCCTTTTGATTACCAAGAGAAGTAAAATTCAAGCAAAAGCAATAAACATCATGGTGAATTGGTTGTTAGAGCCTTTTTCAACACCTCATAAGTGTGTTGGCATTCCATGGTCCACTCAAAGACAATCAATAATTTGTATAACAGCCTCTCCCTAATAATACCCAATGCAGCCAAGAAAGCATTTAATTTCCTTGTAATTTAGTGGTGGTGGTAGGTCAACAATCACCTTGACTTTTGAGTGATCACTGATGATGCCATTTTTGGGCACCTTAAACCCTAAAATATAACCATGTTTTACCCAAAATTGGTGTTTAAGGCATTTATTGCTAACAACAAAGATCCCTCAAAAAAAATTTAGATGCTCTCCCTTGTGTGTATGCAATGGTTATCCATGAACACTTCCACCCATTCTTGGATCATGTCTTTAAAGCTAAAAGGTGGAATGAGTGTTAGTCAAATCAAAAGGTGTGTCTATATATTCAAACACTACGCACTCAATGGTCGCAAACATTACCTAATGCATGTCACTTGAATGAAATTGCACACACAATTATATCCCAACAATCTATCTAGGAAGCTACAACCCTCTTTTCCCATGATCCTTTCCAATATATGCTCTATGTAGGGTAAGTGACAGTTGTCCCTTTTTGTTGCTACATTAACTTTTTGCTATTAATGCACACTCTGACCTTTCTATTCAATGATGATTAGCAAGACCTAGTACATATGCTCAATCTCATAGATGAAGCTCACATTTAGGGCATGTCTATCTCTTCTCACTAGTCTATGATACTTTGCTCTTAACAACACCACAATTCGATCTCATTTCTTAAATTTTGTGAAATATTTAGGCAGATCTTGGGGTTTTTCAACTTCTCAGCTTTTGAATTCTTGGTAGTCTTCTTTCTTTCATCACTTAACTTTTTTTGCGCTACATATGGAGCTACAAATGGGCTAGAAGGTCTCCTTTGGTGCGTGGGTTCCAGGTGGCAGTGGGATTTCTACAAATCATAGTTTCAGCTATGTTTTTATCTAGAGTTTAGTTGCATCCTTCACAGACAACATTGTTTCACCTAACAATCATAGCTCAAATTCAACTTCATACAGTATAACTAGTTCCACTTGGTTAACTCCTACTCATTTGTAGTCTAGCATCTCAAGGTACTCAAGGCAAGTTCAGTCACAATCCATCTTGAATATTCCATTAATGAGCAACATGGGTACTTCTCTAGGTTAGAGTTGATTATGATTTGCTCTATTGTATATCTATCAATATCGTAGTCAATTGTTTTGAGTTCATTGCTTGAGGCTTCTTCCTCAAATTGACAATCAATGTAAGCACTTTCCATGTCCACGTCATCGAGGGATTCATTATCACAGACAATGCATTATAGTGTAGAGTGTGTCTCTCTCATTTGGAAGGGCCTAATTATACAAAAGGTTTGGGTTATGCACCTTAGTCCACTTCCACTTTCTCACATCCAAGAGTTCTTCAAGAGGTTTCAAGCTTGCACTAGAATTGTTCCACGGTTTTCTCTTCAAAAACTCTAATATTTTCATCAACTCTAGTTTGTTAGCAAGCACCTCATAGGTCAAGCAAGGAGTTATGTTTGCCCTTCTTGCCAATATACAAATCGAGACTGAGTGAAGGGTATTATTCGAGGTATCCATTGCCATGTCTTTCTTTCCTTGGTTACCCACTCTATCAACTACTCACTTGTAGTCATCCTTGTCATCCAAGAAGGGCAAGTCAATGGATACCCAACAATGATATGCATCTAATCTCACCCATCATGAAGATAGGGAATATACTTTGTGAGCATGCCATATGTAAGCAAGGTTTTAGTATCACCCTTCAACATGGTTGAGGTGGCATCTAGGTTGATAGGTGAGGTCTTCCATGTGACCATCTCAATTCAAACTACCTCTGTGTGATTGCTAAAGCATACCAAACGATTACCCTAGTCCTCAATTGCAATGTATTCCTCACCCATGGTGTAACCAGTAGAATATCATAATCAAATCCCTTCATGACAATAATGTTTACGAAGAATTGGAGACCCTAATCTTAATTGTCTAGTTCTTTAGTATCCCAAAGGGTCTTAATACTACATTTGTTCCATTAACAAATGTAGTATTAAAGTGAGAAGCTTCAACAAGTGGGTAACTTCAATCCTATAAAGCCATGTCGCTAGGATGCTAACTTCTACCCCAGTGTCAACTATTCCTTTCTTGACTGTGTTACCCAATGCTGCGATTGAGAGAAATGTAATATGTACACATGTGACATTGGTTTCGTTATGCTTGGTAGGTAGATGGGAGGATACTCATGGGCTTTGTGCTGTAGTGAGTAGATTATTAGATTATTGGATTAGAGCAAAAGAAAGGTATTCAAGAAAATATTGTAAACTTTAGTCTAGGCTTATTAGATAAGAGTTACAAAACATTAGAGCAAAAGAAAGAGGTTCATACAAATAAAGCAAAGCCCAAAAGGGGATGTTTTTCAATTTTATTTTTATAAGCATAAAAACATAATATAATTTATAAATGCATGCATAGGGGAGATGTTCATATATGCAAGAGGAGAGATTGTACCCTTTCAATTAATATTGTCAGTTTTATTATGAAGGACCTCAACAATGGTATCAATGCACATTGACTGGTTAGCTTGTCAATATCCTTGTGGAAGCATACATCCATCTTGAAGGGTTACACCATCATCAACATAAAGATTCACTTGTCTCCATTGGGCAAAGACTCTCCACAAAGGATTTTAGAGACTAAGACTACTTGTCAATATTAATTTTGACTCTTCTTCAATTCCTTGGGAGAATGGACTTTTCTAAGGTTTTATCAAAGTCTTCTTTTTTTCCTATTTCCAATCTACCATCACACGGATAGTCCAAAACCACTTTGGAATTGGTATTCACGGAGTAGGTGGTTTTCATCTTATGAGGAGAAGAAATCAATCCAATTGTTCAAATCTAACTACCTTGATATGTCGATTCCAAAACCACCATTTGATAGAAAATTAAGTGTGTTACAAATTGGGTATAATCCCTACCCTCTCCCCCTCCCCCTCCCCCTCCCTCTGCATAGGTGAGCACCTCCTCCACACATGTATTTAGTAAAAGCAATGCTTTCGTGCAAATAAAGCAAATCCAAAGTAATACTTTTCAATTATAATTTGTATCTAATAAACCTAGATTAAGATTTACAAAATAATAATCAATCCTTCTAAACCTTATAAAATAATTACATCCAAATAAATAAATTATACATGTATAACTACAATATTCTTACCATAAATTATACATGTATAAATACAATAGTTTCATGCTATAAAGCGTTCAACCATAATTAATTCTTACTTATTAAAATATGCTTCCTCAAAATATTTATTCCACATAACTTAGACAATCTCCTTGCCACAACACAACATGTTAATATCCTTCCATCTACCAAGTATAATATGACTAGTATCACAAGCATACACTGCAACAAGTCACAAATCATATGACAAATAAAATCCATAAAAATAAATATAATTAAAATCATCTTATTTTCATAGTAAATTTCGATAAAGTTCACAATTCCATAACATTGATTAGAAATCAAAAAGCGACTTCTCTCAAACAATTAAACAAACAAAACCACACAAGTAATCAAACATGTATTAGTGCTACCTCATACGACAGCTTTCCATATTTCCTTTGAGAACAAGGTAACCCTAGATTTTCACAAAACATTGCCTCATGCGATGATAAGTTTGTGCCCATGGAACATTAATGTGAGCAATTAGTAAACATTTATTACATAGCCATAAGTTGGAGTTTGTGTTTACTTTTGAATCCGCAGAGATTATTCAACAGAATGATCTCTATATTTCACTAAATATCTACTATGGTTCATGGATAACAAGAGTAACTTGTGGGATTTTCTTAAAAGATTTCAACAAACTAATATGAAAAGAATTATAAATCTGCCAATGAGGGACACAACACATCGAAGGATACCACCAATTCACAAAGGTTATTGCCCAAATGCATCTACAAGCTGTCAACATTCCCCAAGAGGGGGTGTGGATCTCTTTAGAAGGCATTAATATTGCATGTTAAAACCTATGAACTGGTTAGCCAGGTCGAACCAAAGCATTTTTCCCTTTTTTAATTTTCCAAAAGTGTATTATTAGGCTCTTTTTTGGTGTCCATGTTACCTTACTTGACATGATACTTAAAGAGGTCTAGTGAAGTGTTGCACAGCTGTGACTAACTCACTCCATTGCTGTTTACCTACCATCATTAGTATCACATGTTCAGAGTGCTCTTGGGTGATGAAAGATGTAATGGACAACTGTTCACCACAGCCCCTTTGTTGACATGACTGAAAAGCCTAGAGACACCCAATGCTAATCTGGCAATGCCCGTCCGTAATCTTTTACGAGCAACATCTTCTCACTTTACAGATCCTTCTCTGCTCTTCTTATGCTGCCACAGACCTTTACCACATAAGCACCAAAATGTTGCATTGATTACAAAATCAGGTGCTTTAACATGGCTCTATCAGCAAACAAATTCCAGGAACTCCTTACAATTCCTAGTTCCTTATCAAGTGCAGCAGTTTGAACTTTGCACAAATGTCCATCAATGAATGCCTAAGCACACTATCAGCTGATCTCAATGCCTTCCTCAGCTGGTCCTCTGCTGTCACGAGTCTTCACTGTCACTGAGTTGGAGGCAACCCTCATATTTGAAATGATTTGAGTACCAACCCATGTCTACATGTGGAATAGAAAGCCCTTGCAAACACTAGGTCATCCTTTGCAAGCATACCACATGAACATATATTTATCAAGATATTTATTTTCAGCATCAACTCCTTTCCCGAAATCTCAGTGTGTATCCCTTTGCCCTTCTCCAGCTTCTTCTCTGCAGCTACAGGCCTTCAAGATCAAGCAAACATCACTGCCTTGGAAAAGAGGCCCAGGCATCGAATCCACTGCAAAGCGTTGAGTGCTTCCTTAACAAGCCCATGTTGGCAGAATCCCTGATATATATGTGTTTGAAGTAACTTCACCCCAAAAAAGATGTTTATGAAGTAACTTCACCCCAAAAAAGATGTTTATGAACCATAGCCATAAGTATTCAAGAAGACCACAGCCATATGGGACGTACACTCATCAGGAACTGCACAATTTTTTGCATGTACATCCAGCCATGACTGTACATCCAGCACACTATCTTTTCCCAGCACACTATCTTTTCCCAGCACACTCTCTCTTCCCACACTATCTTTTCCCAGCAAAGCCCGTTTGACAATCTGAGTGTGTATTTCATTACCATGAGCTTCTCTATTTGTGCTACAAGTGATATATCAGAGTGGCAGCTACCAAAAACCTCTATGTTTGCACAAGATATCTTTGGCAACCCCAGTTTAGAAATCCCAGAATGTATTTATTTGTCATCAGCTTCTCTACTCCTGCTACAAGTGATGTAACAGAGTGATAGCCATTATGAAACCCCATGCTTTCCACAACACGTATAGATGCTCCTTTAGACATAATATTAAGGGCAGCTGAGTTCTCCTCCCTATGCTGGCATGCCACACCTTTCTTTGCATCATTGGAGGTGACTTCTAACACCCAATGCAGATTTGGGAAATACCCTTGATGTGATATCTTTTGAACAATATCTTCTAGCTTTGCATGTAAATGTTTGCTTTGTGAAACACCAAATGAACGGACATTTCCACTGAAATCAGTCCAGCAACAATGTCCCAGCTTCTTTTGTGCTTCATTTTTTCCTCGCATGGCTTCAATTGCATCAACATCCTCTTGCATGCCAGCAGCTGCATAAATATGAATCATGCAGACATAAGCCACAGCACACTTGTCATCTAATCGTACTGCATGTTCAAAGGCCAATCTCCCAAGCTTCACATTCCCCCAGTTTTGGCAAGCGCCCAGTAAAGCACACCACAATGAAAGATGATCCAATGATGGCATCTTCTTTATCACTTCCATGGCCTTGTCAAAGTGCCCTGCATGACCAAAAAGATTTACCATACAAGTATAGTGTTCTACACTTGGGATAATACCATAGCTTGTGCTCATGGTGTCAAAATAAATTTCACCCTCATCCACTAGACCTGAGTAGCTGCATGCACCGAGAACAATAATGAATGTAACCGAATTTGGACCCTTACCTTCTCCTATCATTTTGTAGAATGTCTCAAAAACAATCCCATGCTTTCCAAGTTGCGCATATCCTGCCATTAGTGCATTCCAGGTGGCTACATCCCGCATAGGAAGCTCATCAAACACATCTTGGGCCTTTGCAAGTGCCCCACATTTGGCATACATATCCACCAGTGCAGTCCCAAGTACACTGTCTTTGCCCAACAACCCACCTCTGACGATCTCATCATGAACTTCTTGGCCCTTTTCAGCTGCCCCTATGCTGCCACAAGCTTTCAAGATGCAGGCAAACGTCACTGCATTGGGAGAGAGGCCATCATGTTGCATTCGTCCAAAACTGTTGATTGCTTCCTCACCCTGCCCATGTTGTGCATATCCTGCAATAAGTGCATTCCAAGTTATTACATCTCGGACCAAAAGTTCATCAAACACTTCTACTGCCTTTCCAAGTAAACCACATTTTGCATACATATCAACCAATGCATTGCCAAGCACACTGTCTTCTCCCAACATTCCCCCTCTAACAATCAGAGCATGTATTTCCTTTCCTTTCTCAGTTGCTCCTATGCTGCTACAGGCCTTCAAAATGCAAGCAAGTGTCACACCATTGGGTGAGAGGCCCTCAGATTGCATGCATTCAAAACAGTATAGCGCTTCCTTACCATGCCCATAATGAGTATATCCTGCAATTAGCATAGTCCATGAAACTACATCCCGATAGGGAAGCTCATCAAACACTTGCTGTGCCTTTGTCAGTGCCCCACATTTAGCATACATATCCACCAATGCATTCCCAAGCACACTATTTCCTCCCAGCAAACCCCCTCTTACAATTTCAGCATGTATTTCTTTGCCCTTCTCAGCCGCTCCAGTTCTACCACAGGCTCTCAAAATGCAAGTATATGTAACCACATCTGGAGTCAGACCCTCATGTTGCATCTGTTCAAAACAGTTGAGTGCTTTTTGGCCATGCCCATGTTGGAGATATCCTGCAATTAAAACATTCCAAGTGACTATGTCTCGCACAAGAAGTTCATCAAACACTTGTTCTGCTTTTACAATAAAACCAGATTTAGCATACATATCAACCAGTGCATTTGAGGACACTATATCCCGGACAGGAAGCTCATCAAACACTTCTTGTGCCTTCGCAATTTCACCACATTTGGCATACATATCTACTAACGCATTGCCAAGCACACTATCCTTACCCAGCAAGCCCTCTTTGACAATCTCAGCATGTATTATTTTGCCTTTTTCAGCTGCTCCTATGCTGCCACAGGCCTTCAAAATGCAAGCAAAGGTCTGTGCATCAGGAGAGAGGCCCTCATGTTGCATTCTCTCGAAACAATTCAGTGCTTCCTCGCCATGCCCATGTTGAGCATAGCCTGCAATTAGAGCAGTCCATGATACAACATCCTGAATACGAAGCTGGTCAAACACTTCTTGTGCCTTAGTAAGTGCCCCGCACTTGGCATACATATCCACTAATGCATTACCAAGCACACTACTTTTTCCCAGCAAGCCCTCTTTAACAATCACAGCATGTATTTCCTTGCCCTTCTCAGCTGCTCCTATGCTGCCACAGGCCTTCAAAATGCAAGCATATGTCACCACATTAGGAGAGATACCATCATGTTGCATCCGTTCAAAACATTCAAGCGCTTCCTTGCCATACCCATAGTGAGCATACCCTGTGATAAGTGCATTCCATGACACCACATCACGAACAAGAAGCTCATCAAGCACTTCTTGTGCCTTAGCAAATGCACCACATTTGGCATACATATTGACTATAGTGTTGCCTAGAAAAATGCTCTTTTGAAACAAACCCCTTTGGAGGATATCCGCATGTATTATGCTACCTGTAGATACATCCTTTTGCTTGGCACAAGCTTTCAGCAAGGCCAGGAGAGAAATATCCTCTCGACATTTCTGGCGGTTGCAGCTGCTAATGAGCATAACTTCCACTGCCTCTCCTTTCTGTCCTCTGAGATACATTCCCTTTTCTTTCATAGCCTCAATTTCCTTCCAGACGCCATCCACCCCATATGCCAGTTCGGTTGAACTCACCCTTCTTCTCAGCTCCTCTTGAATCACAGGTGGATTGTACCAGCCACGAAGTTGGCAGGCCTCGCCCGTGATTCTCTGCTGAGAATCCGAGGATAGGTGTGTCTGTGATGAAAAACATATCTTCTGTCACAAGCAGGAAGGAAATCAAGCATGTTGTGCACTCTCAAACCAGTGAAACAGTGCTTACATTGTTGATCAACCATGAATCCCCGAAGTACTCCTTCCATAAGAGTTGCATGTCTTCTGAGGAGACCCTCTCCTCTTCGCTTATGTGCTCCTTCCACAAGAAGTCCATATCTTCCAACAAGCAGGGCCTCTGTGCGATGACCTGCGGGGAGCTGATTGTGTGGCCTCCCTGTGTTTTCGTCGAAGCTGCAGCACGGATTTTCCATTGTCCCACCATGGCCAACGGACTCCTTCCATAAATTTAAGTGAGTAGAGTGACAGAGATGGTTGTGCTCTGCTTAAATTTTGAGCAAGCTTGCTCGATCACTCTCTCTCTCTCGTGCGCCGTTTGCTGGTCCTGCAGACAGGCACCGAAGCCTGAAGGTATTAACTTTAAGCTGAATCGTACACTACTGGGAAAAACCCTCTTTGGAGAGGACTCCGGTTTTCGCGAGACAAATCTAAAGTTTTTGTAATGAGAAATGAGAAAATATATTCTATTTATTATTTTAGATGTAGGTTCAGGAGGTCCCCCAACTTCCAAAATGCCTCCTGCACCTACAACACATACCAAAGTTCCCTCTCCTCTCTCACGTCCACTTTTTCTCCCTCTCCTATTCATTAGTCATACATCTCCCTCTCTCTCTCTCTCTCTCTCTCTCTCTCTCTCTCTCTCTACCAACGAGAATTGTGGAGTGGGGAGTCATGGGAATGGCGGCAGAAATCATAGGTAGTGGTGGCAGCAACTATAGTATGGCAATGGGAGTGGTAGCACAAATAAGTGGCAAGATTGCAAATGATGGGTAGGAGAGAGAGAGAGAGAGAGAGAGAGAATAAAATATTATAAAAAGAAGAGATTTAAAAAATAGAGAGGGAGGAGAGAGAAATGAGAGAAATAGGCTGTGAGGGAGAGAGAATATAAAATACTATTAAGAATTCTATGTATTATTTTAGTTGTAAGTTTGAGAGGCCCCGAACTTCCAAATTGCCTCCTAAACCTACAACACATACCAAACCTATTTTGAATTTTGAACAATCTTCCCTCTCCTCTCTCACATCCTCTTTTTCTCTCTCCTATCCATTAGCCATACATCTCTCTCTCTCTCTCTCTCTAACAGAGCGAGAAATGCCTCTGTGTGTGTGTGTGTGAGACAAGGCAAGCAAGCACATGGAAGTCCATTACTCGTCACTAGCACTAGTGGCAGTAGCAGACAAGATGGCAGGTGACATTAGTGTGTTTGAGGTGGGCCGGCAAATGTAGGCAATCGACGAAACACACTGCTACCTTGGTAGCATCTCTCTCTCTCTCTCTCTCTCTCTCTCTCTCTCTCTCTCTCTCTCTCTCTCTCCAAGCTAAGGAGCATCAAATAATCTCTCTCACATAGAGGCCAGGCAAGAGGGCGCATGCTACTACCATCGCAACATCTCTCTTTCTCTAGCTCTCTCTCTCACTCACAGAGACCAAGCAAGAGGACGACACACGCTGCTACCATCGCAACATCTCTCTCTCT
Source organism: Lygodium microphyllum (assembly GCF_053477565.2). Classification (NCBI taxonomy): domain Eukaryota; kingdom Viridiplantae; phylum Streptophyta; class Polypodiopsida; order Schizaeales; family Lygodiaceae; genus Lygodium; species Lygodium microphyllum. Next base: position 45,580,317 of record NC_141153.1, on the reverse strand, counting down.
CTTTCTGTGTCTGTATGTGTGTGCACACGCATGCGTGTCAATGGGAGTTGTGGGAGTGGCGACATAGACAATGGGGTTGCAGGACTGGGCAGTGGCAGCATTGTGAACAATGGATAGCACAAAGAGAGAGAGAGAGAGAGAGAGAGAGAGAGAGAGCAAGAGAGAAAAAAATCTTATAAAAAGAAGAGAATTAAAATTTTGAGAGAGAGAAGGGGGAAAAGATAGAGGAAATGAGAGAAATAAGCAAGGTGAGAGAGAGAATAAAATATTATTAAAAATGAGGGAATAAAAAAATTAGAGAGAGATGAGGTAAAGAGAGATAATAGAATAAAATTTTAGGGGAGAGGGGCACAGAGAGGAAGGATATATTATTTTAGCTATAGGTTTGGGAGGCCTCAAACTTCTAAAATGCCTCCTAGACCTACACCACATACCAAACCTATTTTGAATTTTGAAAAGCCTTCCCTCTCCTCTCACGTCCACTTTTTCTCTCTCCTATCCATTAGCCATAGGTCTTCCTCTCTCTCGCTCTCACTGATAGAGTAAGCAGCGCATTTCCCTCTCCCTCTCTCATAGCACAGATATTGTGTGAAAGTGGGATGAGAAGAGATTTGAGATCTCTCTCTCTAGGGCGAGCAAGTGCATAGAAGTCCAATGTTACTCACTAGCACCAGTGGGATTAACAAACCAAGTGGGAGGTGACTTTGGTGTGTCTAGCGGGTGGTAGATGTAGGCCATCGACGAAACACGTTTCTGCCCCGGTAACATCTCTCTCTCTCTCTTTGAGATAAGGAGTAGCAGAGAATCTCTTTCTCTCTCACATAGAGGCTAGGTAGGACAAGGATACATGCTATTGCCATTGCAACATCTCTCTCTCTCTCTCTCTCTCTCTCTCTCTCTCTCTCTCTCTCTCTCTCTCTCTCTCTCTCTCTCTCTCTCTCTCTCTCTAGCTCTCTCTCTCACCAATAGAGGCCAAGCAGGACAACATACATTGAAAGGGAAGTGGAACCCAGGAGGAAGAAGCTTGGCGATGAGAGCTATGGCGGATGGAGAGCAAGAGCCAAGAGAGAAAGAGACTCAAAAGTGGGAACTCCAACAACCACAATGTGTGGCTGGGCTTTCCTTTATTCAAACTGTCACTAAAAGAATAAAGAATAAGTGACTGTGACGGGCGCCCGCCACCTGCAGTGTGCAGTGGCGGGTATTGTTAGTGTAGTAATACACGGGCGGCTAGGCGAAGGCGCTTTTACCCCCAATAACCTCCCACTTAAAGGCGAATCTGCCCCAGCGAGAGAGAAAAAGAATAAATAGTACAACATGTACACATGTACAACAAGATGAGGAAAAAGACATCATCTCATCCAATGCCCATCAATCTCCTGAGGAAGGCAAAGCGCTCGATAGTGAGGCTCTTCGTGAGTAAGTCTGCATGATTCCACTTAGTCGAAATCTTGACAAGGTCAACAGACCTGTCCTCAACGACCTCGCAAATGAAGTGATACCTCACCTCAATATGTTTCGTCTTCACATGGAAGACCGGATTCTTGGCCAACTGAATGGCACTCATAGAATCTGAATGCAGTGTAGGCATAGCATATGTCATACCAAGGTCTGCAATTAAACGGCCTAACCAGATAGCCTCCTTGCAACCCTCTATGGCTGGAATATACTCGGCCTCTGTAGTAGAAAGGGCCATACACTTCTACGCCCTGGACATCCAAGAGATAGCCCCTCCAGCATAAGTGAACGCATAGCCAGAAGTGGACTTCCTACTGCATATCTTGCATAATTAGAGTTTGTGTACCCCACGACTCCTGTATCCTGGCTGCCATAACAAAGACACATATCTGTTGTGCCCTTCAGATACCTCATGATACCCTTCAGGCATCCCAATGTTTCTTGCCAGGTGTAGTCATATAACGTGCCACAACCCCAATTGCAAAAGCAATATCTGGCTATCATGGCCTACATAAGACTGTCTGCGGCTGATGCATAGGGAATCTTGGCCATCTTGGCCCTCTGCTCATCTGTCTGCGGATAATCGGCGTATGAAACCTTCACATGAGAAGGTAATGGACAACCAATAGGCTTAACATCCTGCATGCGGAAGTGCTCAAGGACTTTATGAATGTACTCCCTTTGTGACAGATAGAGTAGTCCCTAAGATCAATAAGACCTAGTAAAACCCTCTCCCGCACATAGTGATAATGCACCTCAATGTGCTTTGTTCTAGCATGATAGACTGGGTTATTTGCCAAGTGTATACTACTCATGTTGTCACAATAAATGACAACTGGCCCATCTGTAGACTGATGCATATCATAAAGTAGCTTATGCAACCAAGCTACCTCACATGCAGCCATTGCTGCGCCCCTGTACTCAACCTCTGTGCTCGACAAGGCAACTGTAGGCTGTTTCTTGCTGCTCCAAGTGACTGCAGCACTTCCAAAAGAGAACACATATCCACTGGTAGATCGTCTATCAGAAATACTACCAGCCCAATCAGCATCAGTGTATCCATGCAACTGTATCTGAACCCCAGTCTCATAAAGTAGTCCATACTGCAATGTGGACTTCACATACCTGAGTATGCATCTAGCCGCATCCAAATGTGGTTTCCTTGGAGCCTGCATAAACTGACTTACCAATCTAACAACATAGCTCAAATCTGGCCTGGTAATAGTCATATAAATCAAACTTTCTACTATGCGTCTGTACATAGTAGGGTCTTCGAGAAGCTCACCTGCATCTGCGCTCAACTTCACATTTTGCTCCAAAGGAACTGAAATAGGCTTACAGCCTGTCATCCCATATTTGGACAACATGTCCAATCCATACTGCCTCTGCAAGAGCCATATCCTACTTGGTGATCTAATCACCTTAATGCCCAAGAAATAACGTAGCTCTCCCAAATCCTTCATCTCAAACTTCTGCTTCAATAGCATTTTCACATGAAGGATATCTTCACCACTATCACCTGTGATAATCAAATCATCAACGTAAATGACAAGTAGCATAATACATTTCTCTGTTTTTCTCACATAAAGTGAGAAATCTGCCTTGGAAATCTGAAAGCCAATAGTGACAAGATACTGTCCTATATTGTCAGACCATGCTCTAGGTGCTTGCTTCAAGCCATACAAGGCTTTCTTCAACCTACAAACAAACTCAGGATGAGTTGCTCCATATATACCTCTTCTTGCAAATCACCATGCAAGAAGGCATTCTTTACATCCATCTGATGTAAAGACCATTCCTTTGATGCAGCCATAGCAATGACTGCTCTTACGGATGCCATCCTTGCAACCGGACTAAATGTTTCTTCATAATCAATGCCATATGTTTGTGCATACCCCTTGACTACTAATCTTGCCTTGTATCTGTTCACAAAACCATCTGCATTGTGCTTCACCTTATAAACCCACCTACAACCAATTGCATTCTTATCTTTAGGCAAAGGTACCAATTCCCATGTAGCATTTGCTTCCAAGGCATCCATTTCTTCATCCATGGCTTTCTCCCATTTTTCTTTTCCCATGGCTTGCTCAAAAGAAGTGGGTTCTAGTTCCTGTATCACTTTGACCATATAGGCATAGTGAATGGCTGTAAATCCATCATATTTCAGCCTATCCACAGGATACCTAGCTCTGGTAGACCTGCGCAAAGTAGGTTCACTCCCAAGTGCTCTCAAAACATCCCTGGTCTTCCTTACTCCAGGTGTAACAATAGAAGGAATACCCAACTCATCATCAATGCTCTGTTGTGAGCCACTGGATTCACCATCCACATAAGAGTGACCTGCATTCACATCAAACATGGGCTGATCTACCTTCTCTTTTCCTTTTCGTGATACTTGCATACCACTATCTGCATTGCTTTGAGAAGATTCTCCTGATCTCAATCTGCCTGTCCATGGCGAAGAATGTGAACCACTGCTAGAGGACGCTCCAGGTCCACTAATATCTTGTGATTGCTGCTATGAATTCTGTGCAGCATTACCATTTTGTGCATCTACATTATCAATCACATTTACTGGTTTATACTAGCTACTCATCTCATCAAAAACAACATCTCTGCTCACTGTAAACTTACAAGTAGAAGGGTTATAGCATCTATACCCTTTTTGCTGCAGAGAGTAACCAATAAAGATGCACTTAGCTTTTGGATCCAACTTTGATCTCAACTCATCTGGCACATGAACATAGGCAATGCAACCAAAAAATTTTAAATGACAAATATCTGGTTTCCTACCAGTATACCTCTCCTCTGGAGTCATGCCATGTATTGATGCAATGGGAGTCCTGTTCATTATGTAGACTGTTGTAGCAACTGCTTCAGCCCAGTAAAAATCTGGCAGGTCTTTTTTATTGAGCATGGCACGAGATACCTCTCCAATATACCTGTTTTTTCTTTCTGCAATTCCATTTTGCTGTGGGGTATGACTACATGAATATTGCTGCTTTATGCCATGCTCCTGCAAGAACCTTGCAAACTCATTTGAGAGGTACTCTCCCCCTCCATCTGACCTTAGGCATTTTATTTACAGGCATGTTTCTTTTTCAACCATAGCTTTAAGAGTTTTGAAATACCCAAAAACTTCACTTTTCTTTTTCATAAAATACACCCAAACTTTTCTGCTATAGTCATCAATAAATGTGACAAAATAATGACAGCCTCCAAGAGATGCAGCTTTAGTAGTCCACACATCAGAGTGGATTAATTCCAATGGCTTCTTACTCTCTTGAACATGTCTAGAAAATGGTTTCCTTGCCTGTTTTCCAAACTGATAGGCTTCACATACCTTATGCATTTCTGCAACCTTGAATTTAGGCAATCCTGCAACAATATTTTGGGCTTGCATTGATTTAAGTCATTGTACATTAACATGACCAATGCATTTATGCCAGATATCAATATCTGCAACCACACCGGTCCCATGTGCAAACATTGCTGCACTCAATTCAGGCATGTCTGCATCCAATGTAAACATTTTGCCCTTCTTCTTTCCTGTTGCTATCAAGCGACCTTTATTTTTCATATCCTCAACAAAGCATCCATGAGAATTAAATCTGACCTGCAAGCCCTGCTCAACCATTTGACCAACAGAAATCAGGTTCTTGGTGATATTAGGGACATGAAATATATCCGACAGGTATTTTTTTTTCCCATCCTGCATAGACAAAGGAAATTTTCCAATCTGCACAATAGGATATGCAGTATCATCACCAGTCTCCACAAATCCTGGTTTTTCCATTTTCCTTGCATCCTGCATCCATTCTGCATGACCTGTCATGTGGTTTGATGCACCTAAGTCAACGTACCACACATCGTTGCTTTCTTCTGCACTTGTCACAGAATTGGTCATGTGCTGCACCATAAACAAATGTTCATTTCTGTCATCACCCTGTCTACTAGAAGATGCATAATTCCCTTGTTGCAATTTTCCATTCATGATGTCATTCTTCTTTTTATAGCAGTCTTTAGCCATATGACCCATTTTACCACAGTAGTAGCATTCAACATTGCTGTTTACATTTTGGCCTCTTTGCCATCCACCACGACCTCTTTGGCTCCCCCTGCCTCTAGAGTTACCACGTCCTCCTCCATAGGACTGGTTTTCTTGAGTTTGCTGCATATTTTGATTTCTACCACGGCCTCCAGATCGGCCTCCTCTACCTCTGCCTCTACTTCTTCCAGCATTTGAGTAGAAGACAGCTTCTTTTGAAGTTCCTCCTGAAGAAGATGCACCACCATTTCTCTGCTCCTCAGAAATTAGAAGAGCAATCAACTCCTCAAAATCAGGAAATCTTTCACGGACGGAAATGGATGTTCGGAACTGTGCGTAATCCTTTCTTAGACCATTCAAGGTCACAGAAACTAAATCATCATCTTCCACTGGCGACCCAATGGAAGCAAGTGCATTTGCAATCTTCTTCACCTTCATGTGGTAGTCATTGATGCTCATACTTTCTCTTTGCACATTGTGCAACTCTTGCTTGAGCTGCATTTTCCTGGCTTGCGTATTTGTGCTATACATTTTTGACAAAGTATCCCATGCCTCCTTTGGCGTACTTGCATCTTGAATATGCACAATCATAGAGTCTGAAATGCTGATAGACAGCCAGTACATAACTTTCCTGGCTCTCTCATGCCATTCTTTCAATGCCTGCATTTGCTGTTGATTGGGAACATCAGAAAGAACTAGTTCTTCTTCATTTCCTGCAACGAATTCACAATATCCTTTTTTCATAAGGAAATTCGTCATTCTAAACTTCCATGCTTGGAAGTTGTTCTTGTCAAGCTTTTCAGTGGACAATCTATGAAAGAGAATCAGACGCCATTACAGAACACTGCAAAAAATTCTGTCACTGCAAAGAACACAGCTTCAGCCTCACAAGGGCAAATCTGCAAAACTGACGAAAGTGGTATTTGACCACACAGTCACTTCCTAGTGACGATTTTGCATCAACAGGCAACAAGGATGATTCTGTAACTCCCAATGTCTCTGCGCACAGGCATACGATGCAATTTCTACAGTAACTTTTCACCGACTTGTAGAACAGTGGTCGCACAACATAAAACAGGGCTTTTTCCTGAGTGCGTGCAGAAAACTTCCGCCTCCAAAACAGGCCCCGAAATGGCCTCAAATAAAAAAAACAGAGTAACCGAGGGCTAAGGCCCTCGCCCGCAGCATATACTGCCCTCTTACTACATTGTGAAGGGCGTCTCAATCTGAGATAATGCACTCTTGCACTTTCCGGCTGTGCTACCTACAGAGACTTGCTCCCAAAACAGAAAAAATGAAAGCAACACTGGTCCTCTTACCAGAACACCGCGAACTTGGTTTGCTTTCTTGAGCTCCTTACCACGAACAAGGCTCTGATACCATGTCAAGATTGTGGGAGAAAAGGACTCACTTGTAGCTTTCTTGCTTGCACAATGGGGGAATACACACAAAGGTGGAGGCTGAAAAACAGTTTTCCTCTTCTTAGTTGTGTAAGCCAAAAGAACTCTAGTACATAGAAATAGAAGAACCCTATATATGGGTCTCAAATCAAACTCAACTAACTAAGGTGGCATACTAACTGAGCCACGAACTAGAGTAGATAAGGATAGCCGTCATCTAGCTATTATTCATGGGTGGTGTACCAACCGCATCTGCAACTGACAAGTCGGTGACATAAATGCACAACGGTCACCCTAGCATATCACGAGTGGAGCTCGATATCTCAACATCTAGCTCCTCATGAGCTATCCCTGCTAAAAGCATATCATCCACATAGAATACCAAAATCAGTAAAGAACCGCCGTCACAGGCTTTCTTCGTGTACAAGCACAAATCCATAGCACTGCGGTTATAGCCTTGTGACTGCATGAATGCATTAAACTTATGGTACCATTCCCTAGGTGCCTGCTTCAAACCATATAGACTTTTCTTTAGCTTGCATACTAGGTGTTCCCTGCCAAGGTCTACAAAGCCCTTAGGCTATTCCATGTAAATCTCATCATGCAAGTCCCCATGTAAAAAAGCCGTCTTGATATCCATCTGGTACAAGTCTAGATCAAGTTGTGCAACCAAGGCCAAGACTAAGCGTAGGGTGATCATTTTGACCACAGGAGAAAAGACTTCATCAAAGTCAACACTATGCTCCTACTTAAAACCCTTAGCAACCAATTGAGCCTTGTATACCGGCTTGGGGTGTCTAGGGGTACTTTTCAGCTTGTACACCCACTTGCATGGCAAAGCCTTCTTACCCTGAGGCAAGGAAATCAAATCCCAAGTCTGATTCTTATGCAATAAGTCAAGCTCAGACTGCATAGCCCTCTCCCAAGAGTGACAATCACCCCTGTGTATAGCCTCATCATAAGTGAGAGGCTCTCCTGCATCTATAACCAATACATAATCCATAGAGGGTGCAAAACGGTCAGGAGGTCGTCTATCTTTCGTAGAACGCCTCAACCTAGGCTCTGCTGCCTGATCAACATCCTATCTAACATCAGCATGTTTAACATCTGGGCCATGAGCATCAGTTGATACTACACGTTGTTTAGCTGGCCGTGGGCGGGTTGAACAGGAGCAGGTGGCTCCTCCTGAAAGATAACTCTGCATACCTCAACTACTTTCTCAGGCTGCATATGCATTTTGTCCTCGTGAAAGATGACATCATGGCTGCGGATGACTTTCCGCGCCTGTGGATCCCATAGACGGTAACCCATCTCTCCTGCATCTCCATAGCCAATGAAAATTCATTTGACAATTTTAGGATCCGGCTTATTGCATTTGTCCTTGGGCACATGGCAGAATGCCTCACATCCAAAGACACACAAATGATCATAAGAGGGGGGCTTGCATGCCCACATCTCCTTTGCAACCTGAAAGTCAACGCCATTGCTAGGCGACCTGTTAATGAGATGCACTGCAGTAGTAACTGCCTCAGCCCAAAAGTGATGCGGTAAGCCAGTCTAGCTAAGCATGCTATGCACCCTTTCCTGAATGGTCCTATTCATGTGTTCAGCCATACCATTTTGGGGAGGGGTGTAAGGGGCGGTCAAGTGACACTTAATACCCCACTCATCACAAAACTGCTCAAAAGCATGTGATACATACTCACCCCCATTATCTGACCTTAGGCATTTTACCCTTTTCCCAAACTGGTCCAATGCAAGCCAACACTGAAATATGTCTAAGACATCGGATTTTTTCTTTATGGGATATGCCCAAACCTTACATGAGTAATCATCTATGAAAGTAGCAAAGTACTTTGCCCCACCAAGTGACTGACAGGGCATGGACCCATATACATCTGAGCGCACAAGAGCCAAGGGCTAACCCATGCATTTCTTACCAGACTTTTTATGTGTATTTCTAGTATGCCTACCATACAAACAATGATCACAAGAATCAAAATGCAAAGAGTCAAAAAGTGAAAGATACTGCAAAGCATGGAGCATTTTCATTCCTTTAAGAGACATATGGCCCAAACGAGCATGCCAAAATGGATACATGAGGAATAGAGCCCACATATAAAACATGATCCAATGTAGCTCCAGATACAAGTAAGGGATAGAGGCTGCTAAACTTGGCACCTCTTGCAAGCACAAGCCTGCCACACGAGTAATCTTCCATGCAGAGTCTCCAAAAGACACAAAATACCCTGCATCATCAAGTTGTCCATCTGACATAAGGCTGCGAGTCAACGCAGGTACATGGCATACTTCATGTAAAATAAAAGAACTACCAAAAGAAAAATGCAGCCTTACATCTCCAATGCTCACAATATCAAGAGACCTGTCATCACCAAGATACAGGGTGTCACATGAAAGGACGCACCCGAATCCAAGAGCCAGCACTGCGCATACATAGAATGTATCTCAGAAGCTTGTAAGGCATCGCATGAAGAAGCTGCAAGTATATAATCATTATCTGAATCAGGGGCATGCATGACATTAACCTCTTCTATCTTCACACTGGACTTTGCAAGTACAATATTGCGCTCAGAAGACTTTTCCTGCACTTTTGCTTTTCCCTTTTCCTTCCACTTATCATCGCGCATTTTATGGCACTGCGGCCTAATATGTCCTACTTTCCCACAATAATGACAGGTAAGATCAGACTTCCATCCATGGGACTTACTGCGACCACATGACTTGGACCTGGACTTCTAAGAGTCACTGCCCTTATAATCATTATAATGCATGCCATGTCTCCCACCTCTAACGGTCAATGCATGTGAAGAGTGGGAAGCATCATTATTTCTCATGTTGATTTCCTTAGTCAATAAAGCACCCTCAACATCTTCGATTTTCAGCCATTAAGCTTGTTCGTGCATATGTCAGTACGGAAGACATCCCATGATTCAAGCAAGGTGCCAAGCAAAAACAACGGGTATAAGTTGTCTTTGAACTAAATACCCTATGACAATAGACTCTTCATGATAGCATGAAACTGACTGAAATGAGATGAAAGGGAGGTCCCCTCCATGTGAAGATCCATTAACTGCTTCAGCCAATACATCTGTGACGCAGGTCTCTGCTGCACATAGAGCTCCTGAATCTTCTCCCATAAATCCCATGCACTCTGATTTTCATCTTCAACAACATTATGATGGACATCTTCTGAGAGTGACAAAATAATGGTGGACTTGCATAGCTCATCAACTTCCATCCAAACATCATCATCCATATCCTCGGGTTTAACACCCTTGAAACGCAAGGGTTTGATCTGCAACTTCTGCATCAAAACCTGCCATATCTAGGACTTCCAATACCCATAGTTGGTACCATCCAACTTGGCAATGTTAAAGAGAGCTGTGTCTTTCAGATGACTAGCCATACTATCCCAAATCAATGCAAAAATGTAAAATTGTAGGTGGTTATAATTAGTAGAAAGTGCACTAAAACCATTGCTAAAACTGGCTGAAAGAGTGGATATCACCAAGAGAAGCATCTATCCACCAAATATGACCAAGATAACATCAAATAGTAAGCATTACCCTCATAGAAGTGCTCAAAATCTACAGATTTCAGCTTGCTGTAATAAATAACAGCAGTATGTAAAACTGTCCCAAAATGAAGCAATCACTAATACGACAAGGTAGAGAGAGAATAGAACAAACATTTGGGGGAGAGGGGCACAAAGAGGAAAGACATATTATTTTAACTGTAGATTCGAGAGGCCTCTAACTTCTAAAATGCCTCCTAGACCTACACCACATACCAAACTTACTTTGAATTTTGAATGGCCTTTCCTCTCCTCTCACATCCACTTTTTCTCTCTCCTATCCATTAGCCATACATCTTCCTCTCTCTCTCTGTGAGGACAGAGTGAGTAGAGCATCTCCCTCTCCCTCTCTCACTCACACACACTCTCTCATAGCACAAAGATTGTGTGAAAGTGGGATGAGAAGAGATTGAGAACTGTGTGTGTGTGTGTGTGTGTGTGTGTGTGTGTGTGTGCGTGCGTGCGTGCGTGCGTGCGTGCGTGCGTGTGTGTCACAAGGCGAGTAAGCGCATAGAAGTCCAATGTTGCTCATTAGCAGAGTGGAAGTAATAGACGAGGTGGGAGGTGATGTTGATGTGTTTGAGGTGGGCCAATGGGTGGTAGATGTAGCCATTGACAAAACACACTACTACTTTGGTAGCATCTCTCTCTCTCTCTCTCTCTCTCTCTCTCTCTCTCTCTCTCTCTCTCTCTCTCTCTCTCTCTCGTAGGGAATCTCTCTCTCTATGTTTCTCTCTCTCACAGAGAGGCCAAGTAGGAGGAGGGCACATGCTATTGCCATCGCAACACCTCTCTCTCTCTGTAGCTCTCTCTCTCTCTCTCAAAGGCCAAGCAAGAGGAGGGCACACACTATGGTCTGCTGAAGAAGAACCTATTTAGTCATAGTTATGGTGTAACCAAATCCTGTAACTAAATCTTTAACTGTAGTTCCCTGTCTTTAATGTCTGAAACTGGATAGTGACATGAAATTGACCTTGCTCATGGATCAAAGCAAAGCTCTAATACCAATGTAATAAAGCTAAATTCCACAGCAAGCTTTTAAACTAAAAATACTAGAAATAGACATAAAATACTAGGAAGCCGTAGCTAAGGTAGCTTGGCAAGAAATGGTATTACCAATATTGTTTGAGAATCAAATGATGAGAGGCTGCAACAAGGTACGCACCCCAAGCTATGGTGGCCAAGAGTATTCACCCTCTTAGATGGTGGGAGGTTGAGACCTCAAACAAAATATGTTTGTAAAATGGCAAAAAGATGCTACACATGTTACACCTCCACCTTTTATACTTACCCTATACCAAGGCATTTATGCTAAGCATTTATGCTTTATACAGAGAGAGAGAGAGAGAATGTAGAGAATTTTGGAGAGAGAAGGAGAGAGAGATCCATGCAATAGGGAAGAGTTTTATGCATGCAAAATTGTTGTGCGAGTAGCACAAAAAGAATGCAAAGAACACTAGTATATTATTAAGAAAGAAAGATATTAACAAGGGAAATGACTCTTGACAATTAACTTTCAAAAGGGCTTTGTAAAAGGCTCTATAGCGAGAGACCCTTTTACCCAAGCCTTTTAAGTCAGTCAATACATGCATCTTCTGTCTTGAAGACTAAGCTAGTGAATATTGAGCATCTTCCAAAAACCTTCATGTTTCTATGGGACCATATTACCCTAATAGTTATTGCTCTAACTACATTCCACAGTGGCGCTTTAGCTTCATGTAGTTGTCCAAAGTCCCCAAAAAGAGCTCCTCTTGCATGATTGTTGGAGTGCATGCTAGTTTCCTCCACCCATGTACTCATCCCTTTCCACACTACCTTGACCTCCATACATTTCCAGAATACGTGAAGTACTATCTCCTCGTGTCTTCACACAAAGCACACCAAGAAGGTACCTTACCGCTCTTGGTAAGTCTCTCCCATGTTGGAAAATTTCTCATTAAAACTTTCCACAATACCATGTTTAGGCTTCTTAAAGGGATGCTAGCCTAAATGCCTCTAACTCTTCTTCTCCAAGTTCTCAATTTGGTCCATGGATACTTCTTCTTCCAATAATTCTTGGTTTTGAGAATATACCCAATGTTAATAGACTAAAAATAATTTCTCTTAATTTCCTCTCCTAAAGTCCTCCCTCTAGGAGTCTTATAGCACTACATAGCATTAAGGTCATAAGTTCTAAATGATGTCCACTCGTCATCCTATCTGTGGTGGCAAAAGAACACTTATAACCAATTCGCCTCTAGCTCAATAAGGCCGAATTTAGCCTTGCATTCTTCCATAGTCAACCACATGAGCTCCCTCAACTCCCAAACACTAATTTGGTCCTCACACCTTTCTTGTGCCATGCTCTTCATAGTCTTGGGCCTAGACAATATTGGAGAATAGACATGCTGAAGCACAACATCTAAAAACCAAATTGATTGGAGGATTCTAGGGTCTCCCCTCCCTTTTGAGTCACCTATCCAATCCACATCCTTAATCACCTCTTTCCAACACCTTATTAGCTTTTAGGTTGCTTTAAAGCCTTCTTAATAAACCTTGAGTCGTTTAGAGAAGATGATGTCATTCCAACTAATGTGAACCCAATGTTCTATTGGAAGCTTGCAAGTTTCAATATAATGCCTTATGAGAATCGTCCAAAATTGATAGGCGTCAATTCTCTTGATGAACTGTGTTATCATTCTAAAGGCTTTATTCTTAATGAGTCAACTCCAAGGCCCCCTTCTTTCTTCCTTGCAAATCTCACTGTTGGGTGTAAAGTCCCTTCATCTCCGTGTATAAAGTTATATGGGTGTGAACACACCCTTATTGTACCCTAACGTATAAATACATTCTTTATTATTTGTGTATCATCACAATTTGGTATACCTATCTCTACATTCACTCTCTCTTACTCTCAACACTGTTGCTCATGCTGTCTTGCACTTTCATTGCACACTCTCCCCTTCAAATCGCCATTAAAGTTGTGACTAAGGTGTGCGCACTTCTCAAAGTTTGTGTGGGTCTCATCCGTGCAAAGAAACATTAGGTCATTACCTTTGTTGGTCATGCCGACACTCTCATTAGCCTTATTAGTCAAGAGTACCCAAGTTAGCATGAGTGCAGGCGACAACTTCCTAGGCAATTGAGAGGTCATATAACAACGTTTCTATGTAGGCGACATGTCATGCAAGTCAAGAGCAGGCAGCGCAGGTCATGCATAGGTAGATCTAGGCGACAAGTCAACGGCTATTTTTGTCACATTCTTGGGTGGATTTGTCAAATTTTTAATATTTTTCTCTAAGCAAGCCAAACTAACAGGGGTTCGCACATATAATAGAGTGTTTAGAGATTTGTGCAGATTTGTGCCTAAAATTTGGGGTTTTTCCCAGATTTGAGGTTGTTCATGCATAACAAGGACATTTGATCTAGAAATTGCAAACATTGTGCACATTGGCTTTGGAAAATTTTGGGGTTTTTCATGTGTCAGTGAAAATGTTCTCACTTGAGCCAAATTTACTGACAATGGTGCACATTTGGACCTAAGAAATTGGGGCTTTTGCAAAATTTTGTGAAATTTTGCTATTTTTTCTCGTTTTATGCTCCTCGGGAACATGTATTAGTGCAATTGGGGCAGATTGATCGAGGCTTTTGTTGAAATTTGTGGATTTTGGCAAAATTGATGTGTGAAATGCACTTTGGGGACATTGTTGAAGCAATTTTGGTGCTGTAAGGAGTGTAATTTAAGTTTTTAATATCATACTTGTGAGATTTTGGAGAAATTGCAAAGATTTTTTGGGTGTTTTTTTGCGTATCAGAAGTTGATTTGGGTACATATGTATGCAATATATATGTTAGGTAGCCCCTATTGAGTTGATGCATTGCTAAATATTCATGGTATAGTAGTCTTAGAGATCATTTGCATATCTAGGACTGTTGCAAATGTATTTTTGGTGATATTGCTAAAGTGGGAGTCACGTGGCAGTGATGTATGCATGTAATGTATGCTGAAATTTTAGTTATATTCCTAAAAGTCATCCTTTCTACTATTGTACATGTATTTGGTACAATCAATAATATAGTGACACTAAATCTTGCTTTTATTTCCTAAAATTTTGGGCTGAAATTAGTTGAACATTTAGCTTGTTGTTTGCTGTCATAAATTATAGGATTGGTTTTTGGTGCATTGTTGACAAATGACCACTAATGCTTCTAGCAACATTGACACTAAATCCCTCCTTGAAATCAAGAGGTCTGATGGCACTGGCTTTGAGATGTGGAAGGACAGGATGCAAGACATTTTGTTTCTCTAGGACTATTATGATGCTCTCTTGGAAACTAAGTTTGCAACTTTGGTAGATGAGGATTGGGCTAGACTAAACAAGAAGGCCATTGCATACATTAAAATGGATGTATATGTGATTATGTACTTAGAGACATTAAGCATCTTGATACAGCTTATGCTGTATGGAAAAAGTTAATGGATACTTATGAAAATACAACTTTAGTGAATAAAGTGCATCTCACATGCAAGCTTGTGAACATGGAGTTGGATGAGTCTAACATTTGAGCATTTGAGTGCTTTCATAAGGATTTTGAGTCAATTGTTGCAAGACTCTAGTTTGCAGCCCTTCAGTGAGATAAACTAAAGGCTATTTTCTTGTTGATGACTTTGCTTAATAGTAGTTGAGAGGCTTTGGTTGTTTGTCTTAGCAATAACACTACTTTAACCTTTGATGGTGTTAGGGGCTTTATCCTTAATGACGAGATCAGAAGAAAGTCCAACCGAGAAAGTAGTGGTTTAGTCTATCATCTGAGAGGTAGGTCAATGAAGAGGGGTAATGCAACAAATAAAGGAAAAAATAGGAGTAAAATCAAGGGCGAACATCAAGATGTTATTTGCTATCAGTGTGGGCATTAAGGGCATAAAAGGCTTGATTGTCACTACTACAAGAAAGAGCAAGTCAGAAAGAAATAGCAAAGAAAGAAAAAGAAGGATGACAAGAAAGATGATGACAACTCTTTCTCAAAAGAATTTCTTGACACTAGAGAGAGACTTTTTGTAGCGTCATGCAAAATGATGTAGATGTTATGGCAGCAGCAGGTGATATGCACATCACCAAAAAGGAGGTGATTGATGCCTTACTTTCAGCCCATGGTGGGTTGTCCCAATCATGGATAGTGGACATTGGTGCCTCTTTTCATGTTACTCCCTCTTTGGAGTCATTTTCTACATGCACTGCAAGTTGCCTAGGCAAGGCTTACTTGGGCAACAACTATACATGTGAGATAGAGGGTGTAGGTACCATTCACTTGGTCTTTGAAAACGGCCAAGAGCTAATTTTACAGGATGTTAGATATGTACCTAGCATAAAGAAAAGCCTATTGTCAGTTAGGTAGCTTGATGCAAGAAGGTATTTTACTACCTTTGGTGGTGGATCTTGGAAGGTTCACAAGGGCTCTATGTTGATTGTTAAAGATAGCAAAAGGGGAACTTTGTATTATTTGCATTGTAAAGCATTACACTTGGTAAGTTCTTGGCTATGGATGAAGTTCATTCATAGATGGAACTTTGGAACAAAAGACTTGGCCATATGAGCCAAAAAGGCATTCAGGTTCTCTCCTCTTTAGGGAGATTTAATGTAAAATGCTTTGGTCTCGAATTTTGTAATGATTGCATATATGGAATACATATGAAGTCTTCTTATTATTTGGATGTTGTTAAGAAGTCCAATGCTCTTGATTTACTATACTTTGATGTATGCACTATGCTTGTTAATTCATATGGGGATGCATGGTTCTTTATCACTTTTATTGATGATTTCAATAGAAAGTCATGGGTGTATGTGTTAAAGAGCATAAAGGAAGTGTTGGATATTTTTAAAAAGTTTCATGCTTTTGTTACCACACAACAAGTGCTTAAGCTAAAAGCAATAAGAACAAATAATAGGGGGAAGTATGTTTCTAATGAGTTCAAAAAATTTTGTGAGATGCATGGCATTAAGAGGGAGTATGTTTCTAGTGAGTTCAAAAAGTTTTGTGAGATGCATGGCATTAAGAGGGAGTTGATAACCCCTTATAACCTTGCATCAAATGGCATGGCTGAAAGATATAATTGTGCGCTTTATGAGAGAGTCAGATGCATGCTGTCCACAATTAATATTTCATAGTAGCTCCAGGGAGAGCCTCTTAAAACTATAGTTCATGTATGCAATTGCTCTCCAAATCATGCTTTGGAAAATGGCATTCGTGAAGAGGTTTGGTTTGGCAAACTTGCTTCATATGACCATTTTCATGTCTTTGGTTGTCATGCTTTTGTGCATGTACCTGTAGATCAGAGGACCAAACTAGACACAAAATCCATCAAGGGCATCTTCATGGGATATGGAAATGAGGGAGAGATGGGCTATAAAGTTTGGCTTCCTCAATGTAGGAAGGTAGTACATAGTCAATACATAGTATTTAATGAGGCAAAATTACCGAAACATGCTACATAGGGTGACCTTAACAAAAAGAAGGCCAAATTTCAACATGAACAACCAGCCATTCTCAACAGTCATTAGTTAAAGATTATGTTCCTTTTGATGTTGAAAATGAGTAGCAATCCATTGTGCTACAACCAAAAGACAATGGACAACAAATAGATGCACAAGATAGAATAAGCCAACAAGAAGAACATGCTAAAAACAAGTTACAACAATAAGGAAGTGCTGAAAATCAACCACTCGGTGATGGTGTGCACATACATGAGGATATAGGTCCATTGCTTGATAATATAGCTCATTGGGTAAGAAGGTCTACAGATGTCAGAAGGTAGCCACAGAGGTTTTATCCATCTTTGGATTGCATTTTGTTGATTGATGAGAGTGAGCTTTGACATTTAGAGAGGCACAGTCATGTGAAAACAAGAGAAAGTGGGAGCTTGCTACGTAGGAAGAGATGAAGTCTCCATATGCAAATAACACATGGGAGCTTGTACCTTTGCCCAAGGGTAGGAAAACTATTCCCAATAAATGGGTTTACAAGGTGAAATGTATTGATGGGAAGCCCAAGTACAAGGCACGGTTGGTTGCTAAGAGCTATAAACACAGAAGAAGCCATAGACTTCGAGGAGGTCTTTTCACCAGTGATGAAGATGACTACGCTCCGTGTTTTTTTTTCTCTCATTGCACCCTTGGATTTAGAGTTGGATCAGATGGATGTGAAGACTGCTTTTCTTCATGGTGACCTAGATGAAGAGCTGTACATGAAATAACTAAAAGGTTTTGCTATTCCAAGGAAAGAGCATTTGGTTTATAAGCTGAAATGTAGCTTATATGGGCTAAAACAAGCCCCTAGACAATGGTACAAAAAGTTTGATACCTTCATGCTCAACCATGGATTTAAACGTAGGCATGTAGATCACTTTTTATACACTATAAAGCCTGATGATGAAAGTCTTATTATGTTGGTCTTATATGTGGATGACATGCTAATCGCAAGAAAGTATAAGAGTACTCCGAATGCTCTCAAAAGGCAGCCGAGCTCAGCCTTTTCAATGAAAGATTTAGGGGTAGTGGAATACATTTTGCACATGCACATTAAAAGAGAGAGAGGGTAGCACTTGTTGTTTCTCTCATAGGACAAGAACATTAGCAAAGTACTTGATAGGTTTAATATTGCTGATGCTAAGCCTCTTGGTGTGCCTTTGCCACCACATACAAAGCTTAGCAAAGCTGATTGCCTAAAGGATGTTGTAGCTGCTAGTTTTATGAAGGGCATACATTTGATGTATGCTATGGTTGCAACTTTCTCTGACATTGCTCATGCAATGGGAGTTGTTTAGTAGATCCATGTTTAACCCTAGCAAGCCACATTGGGAAGTAGTGAAATGTATCTTCAAATACTTAAAAGGTGTTGATAAATATGACATATCCTAAGTCATATCCTATGGATGTATGTATCTAAAATAGAAGCATATGTAAAGTGTCCTTAAGTTGGGGGTATCTATCTTTTGAGGATACCACTTGTGTAGTTGACTTTTGGAAAATGGTGAAGAATAATAGAGGAGAAGAAAACATGGAGCTCCTGACCTCTGATCTGATTTATCTCATGGACTCCCTCGACTTTAGTTTTTATTATGGTATCAGAGCAGAGTGATCCTCACTGATCAATTCTCAATGACAGAACAAGAGTTGAGTCTGTTTTTTGATGACCCAAGAAGGAGTGAGCCTCTGCAAAGAAATTTGAGTCTGTTTTGGGATGATCCAAGAAGCAAGCAGCCTATGCAGAAGCTGAATTTTGAAGCATTCAAGGGGGTTGCAATATAGAAGCGCTCCAATACAAACGATATCGATTAACGACTGGAATCTGGAATATTTTTTGTGAGAAATAGGAGAATGTATATCCTATCCCTCCATCTATTTTGATTCTACATATGTGGGGTGCCAGAGTTTGATTGATATCACCGTCAGCCACGTAAGGGCTGCCTACTTGCACTATCACTGCAGAGGAGGAAGAGTAAGTGGAGCGTGGATTTCTTCTCTTGAAATCACAGTAGAGCAAGAAAAGGAGACATCTCTGCACAGTCGCAGTGTAGAGGAAGAGGAGGAGAAGATTGGTTCTCTGGAAGATCACAGCAGAGAAATAAAAAGGAGACATTGAAATTTGTTTCTCTGGACCTTCACAGCCCTGGGAAACAAGGGACATTTAGATTGCTTTTCTCTAGAAAATCCCAGTACTAGCGGAAGAAAACCAGACATTGAGATTTACTTCTCCGCATTCGAGCATCCAGGATCGCAACATCCAATTTCAGAAGTAAATGCCTTGGATCTTCCACTACAGTAACTTCTTGAGAGATCATGGTATCAAAAGGCAATTGACATGCAGGTACACACCTCAGCAAAATGGTGTGGCTGAAAGGAAGAATCGGATTATTGCAGAGGTTGCAAGGGCAATGATGAACCAAATGAACATGCCATTGTCATATTGGGCAGAAACAGTGCATACTGCAGTTCACATTATGAATTGAATACCTACAGCCTTGACTCATAATATGTCACCATATGAGAGAATGTATGGCAGGACACCCACTGTTGCATACCTTAGAGTCTTTGGATGTGTTTGTTATGTTCATGTTCCGGATGATTTGAGAAAGAAGATGGAACCTAAGGCTGCAAAATGCATTTTTCTCGGATATCTTGATGAGAAGAAGGGATACAAATGCTATGATCCAATGAGTAAGGAAGTATACATAAGCAGGGATGTCAGATTCAGTGAATATGAATCATGATACAAGCCCAAAATTGCAGTGGATGTTGATTCCTATGAAAGCAATGATGATGATGGCTATGGAAGGAAAATTTCAGCAAACAACAAGGCTGAAAATCAGCATGTGGAAGATGCTTTAGGACCTCAAGAGAATGTGGAAAGTAGTGGCAGCTATAGTCCATGGAGTGGTAGATTGAGAAATGCACAAAGAAGTGCAAAAGTTGCAAAAGGAAAGAGACCTATGACTGAAAGTTCAGAAGATGAATCTATAGATGACGAGTATGGCATTCCGCATGTTAAAACACCTGGCACTAGAAGTGCAGGAAAGTATGTGCCACCACATGCTAGATTAGATGAGACACATGGTAGTGCACCTCAATTGAGAAGGTCAGAAAGGGTAAGGTATTCAGTTGTAGATTGACTTATAATGGGTTCATGAAGATGCATTATGCATACATGGTTTCTTATGTACAACATGTGGAGCCTACTTGCTTTGAAGAAGCAGTAGAGAGCAAAGAGTGGAGACAAGCAATGGATGAAGAGATGGATGCACTAAGGAAAAACAAGACTTGGGATTTGGTGAAATTACCTCATGGCAAGAAATCCATTGGATATAAATGGGTTTATAAGGTCAAATGTAAGTCGGATGGTTCTCTTGAGAGGTATAAAGTAAGGCTGGTTGCAAAAGAATATGCACAAACTTATGGTTTGGACTATGAAGAAACATTCAGTCCAGTAGCTAAAATGACGACAGTGAGATCGGTAATTGCTTGGGCTTCTATCTATGGTTGGAAGCTTTATCAAATGGATGTGAAAAATGCATTTTTGAATGGCAACTTAGAAGAGGAAGTGTACATGGATCAACCAGAGGGATATGTGGATCCAAAATACCCACATTATGTATGTAGGTTGAAGAAGGCTTTATATGGACTGACGCAAGCACCAAGAGCATGGTGTGATAGAATCAGCAAATTCTTATGTAGTATGGGATTTCAGCAGAGTAAAGCTGATTATTCACTTTATGTGAGGCATACAGAAGATGGTATGGTTGTTGTTGTCATCTATGTTGATGATCTCATTATTACAGGTACACTTGAGAAGGAGATTACTGAAGTCAAGCATGGGTTACATAAAGAGTTTGATATAAAGGACCTTGGTTTGTTGAGATACTTCTTGGGTATTGAGGTTATTGACACACCTCATGGTATATGGCTGATACAAAGGCAATATGCATTGGAGATGTTGGAAAAATATGGCATGACAAGATGCAAACCGGTTGATACACCATTGGATCAAAATGTTAAGTTGGATGATGGATCTTATGTTGAGGATGTCACTATGTTCAGAAAGATGGTTGGTAGTCTTATCTACTTGACCATTACAAGACCAGACTTGAGTTATGCTATTGGATTGATAAGTCAGTTTATGTAGAAACCATGCAAATCACATTTGGATGTGGTGAGAAGAGTTCTTAGATATGTGAAGAAGACAGCTGGATTTGGCTTGTTTTATGAAAAAGGAATCAAGCCTACATTGTTTGGATACTCAGATGCTGACTGGCCAGGTAGCTCTATGGATAGAAGATCTACTAATGGCTATGTATTCTCATTTGGATCAGCCATGGTAAGTTGGAGCAGTAAGAAGCAACCTACAGTTGCTCTATCAAGCACTGAAGTAGAGTATAGAGGCATTGCATTGGCAGCATGTGAGCAGACATGGTTGAGATTGATCTTATATGACATGGGGATAGAGATTGATGGTGGAGTCATTATGTATTGTGACAATGTTAGCAGCATTATGTTGGCAAATAACCCAGCCTACCATGCAAGGAAAAAACACATAGAAGTGCACTATCATTTCATTAGAGAAAAAGTCATTGATGGAGAGATTGACTTGGTCCATGTGAAAACAAATGACCAAGTTGCTGATATCTTTACCAAAGCATTAGGTTGATTACTTCAGGAGAGTGCACTTGGAGTCTTATGTGTGCAAGCTCATTCTGAGCTTGAGAGGGAGTGTTGATAAATACGACATATCCTAAATCATATCCTATGGATGTATGTAGCTAAAATAGAAGCATATGTAAAGTGTCCTTAAGTTGGGGGTATCTATCTTTTGAGGATACCACTTGTGTAGTTGAATTTTGGAAAATGGTGAAGAATAATGGAGGAGAAGAAAACATGGAGCTCTTGACCTCTGATCTAATTTTTCTCATGGACTCCCTCCACTTCAGTTTTTATTAAAAGGTACACAAGAGAAGTGTATATGCTATGGAAAGGGTACACTAGAGTTGCATGGATTTTGTGATTTGGACATGGCAAGAGATCTTGAAACTAGGAAATCTACCAGTGGGGGTATGTCTTTACTTTGGCAAGTGGGGCTATCTCTTGGTGTTCAAGGTTGCAAAAAATTGTGACACTGAGTAATATAGAGGTTGATTACATTTCAATCACAAAAGCTTCTAAGGAAGCTATTTGGCTTGGCCATTTGGTCAAGGATTTTGGTATTTCTTCACATACTTGAATGCTTGGTTGTGTTAGCCAAAGTGCAGTGTGTCTAGCTAAAAATGCTATGTTCCATGCATGTACCAAATACTCACTAAGAGCCTTGCAATGGCTCAGCATGAGCATTGCATCCAATTAATGGGAGTCAGCTAGCTTAAAGGTACCCCTTCGGGCCTTTAAGTGGGAGGTTATTGGGTGTAAGTCCTTTTGTTTCCGTGTTTTTGTACCCTAACATATAAATACATTCTTTATTCTTTGTGTGCCATCACAATCTGGTACACTATATTTGTGTTCACTCTCTCTTACTCTCAACATTGTTGCTCATGCTTCTGTCTAGCACTTTCATTGCGTACTCTCCCCTTCATAGTGCATTCAGAGACAAATGGAATTTACACCCAACACTCACCTCCCATGATACTACATGCCAGTAATGGGCACCCCCATATGACCATATAAACACTCTTAAGTGCTTCTCAAGGGAGCACCATTTGCTAGCTGAGAAAGGGAAGATTACAACTATAAAGACAATGTTGGCCACCAAGATTGAGTTAAGAATAACTATCCTCCCCCCAAATGAGAAAGTTCTTTGTGACCACTTTAGTTTTTTATCTTGGATCTTGAGTGCAAACCATTAAGAGGGCATCCAAGGTACCTTAAAAATCTCCCCTTTTTTAATCACTCAAAAGCCATAGTTAGTGATCCAATCAAGGGTGTCATTCAAGTTTAACTAGAGAAACTTTGTTTTAGCCCTAATAATGAGAGAGCCTAAGATTTCTAAAAATCCTTGGAAGGCATTCATGAATAAATCAACTTGGTTCTTTTCCCCATGAACACCATTCGAATTATCATCAACAAAGAAGTGAGAGATAAAGTATTCATTTTGGGGTAGTTGCAATTATTTTAGCATGCCCTTCATAACTAACCAATCCAAAATATGAAGCAAAGGGTCGATAGTAATAGCAAACAGTAACGGGGCTAATGGATAGCCTTGTCTCACTGACCTGAGTAGGTCAAAGGGCTTACATATGACAAAAATCATGCTAATTTGAGTTGCAGTATGTCAAGAATTGTGTGATGGGGGGATTTGCTTGAGCTGCTGCGCCAAACACACACTGTATACACAAGAGGAAGCTCACTCAAGAACACAAGAAGAGAGATGGAGGCCAAAACGTTTTCTTTCTGATTTTTCTTCTTCTTCCACACACTATACAATGTACACAAAGTATGGATAAGATATAACATAAAGGAAAGTGGCCTTCTAAGTCAAACAATGCATAACCGACTACACTAATCGACTGGTGTTATATCTTTTCCAGCTGTAGGTAGGTGTAACAAACTAAATATAATAAGTGATAAGTCAATGGCTATGTGAGTATCATAATGACCACCAACGTGCTAAGTGTAGATGTGCGGACTCATCTAGCCAAGCGGTCCATCATCAATGTCTGCAGGTGTTGAGCTTGCCATCTCAACACTCTCCCTCAAGTTCAATTCTATCTTTGCAACTCCAAGTAAGCTTCAGAACTTTCAAAGCTTCTCTGCACCCAATGCCTTTGTGAAAATGTCAGCTATCTGATCCTGTGTGCTGACATATACCAAGTCAATCTCTCCTGCAAGTACCTTCTCTCTCACAAAGTGGTAGTGCACCTCAATGTGTTTTGTCCTAGCATGGAACACTGGATTCCTAGCTAGTTGTATGTTGCTCATGTTGTCACAATGAATGACAAATGGACCATCTCTCTGCACATCCAAATCACCTAATAACTTTTGTAGCCATACCACCTCACATGCTGCCATAGCAACACCTCTATACTCAGCCTTTGTACTCGATAAAGCAACCGTAGGTTGCTTTTTGCTGCTCCATGTAACTGCTACATTACCAAGGAAAAACATGAATCCACTTGTAGATCTTCTGTCTGACAGCCCAATCTACATCTGTGTATCCAAAGACCTATACGTCCTTACCTGCCTCATAAAAAAGTCCATAATGTAAAGTGGACTTCACATACCTCAAACAACATCCAAATGAGACTTTCTAGGCATCTGCATAAACTGATTGACAAGGCCAACAGCATAGCTCAAGTCTAGCCTTGTGATAGTCATGTAAATCAAACTCCCTACTATCCTCCTGAACATAGTAGGGTCTTTTATCTCATCCCCAACGTCAGCACTCAACTTCACATTTTGGTACTGAAAGAGGCTTACATGCTGTCATACCATACTTGAATAACATATCCAAGCCATACTGCCTTTGGGACAACCATATACCATCATCATATCTGATCACCTCAATACCAAGAAAGTATCTCAGCTCACCCAAATCTTTCATCTCAAACTTCTTCTTCAAGAAGTCCTTAACTTCAGCAATCCCATTGTCACTGTCACCTGTAATAATCAAGTCATCCACATAGATGACTATGATGACCAAACCTGCATCTCCCTTTCTCACATAAAGTGAGTGATCAGCATCAGAAATACAAAATCCAATATTGACAAAGTACTCTCCAATCTTGTCAAACCATGCTCTAGGTGCTTGCTTCATCCCATAGAGCGCCTTCTTTAACCTGCACACATATATGGGATGGTCTAAATCCTCATAACCTGCTGGCTGCTCCATATACACTTCTTCTTGCAATTCACCATGCAAGAAGGCATTCTTAACATCCATTTGCTACAAACTCCAACTTTGGCTGCTGCCAAGGCAATCACACACCTAACAGTTGCCATCCTAGCAACTGTATTGAATGTCTCTTCATAATCTATGCCATATGTTTGAGCATAGCCTTATACCTACTAACTAAACCATTTGCATTATGCTTGACTTTGTAAACCCACTTACAGCCAATAGCTTTCTTACCCTTAAGTAAGGGTACCAAATCCCAAGTCTTATTGGCTTCTAATGCAACCATCTCCTCATCCATTGCTGCATCCCAATGAGCATGACCAACAGCATCCTCAAAACAAGTGGGCTCAACATCCTCAACTAGTTTCACCATATAAGCATAATGGTGAGATGCATAACCTTCAAAACCAAATCTTTTAATAGGGTATCTGACCCTGTTAGATCTGCGTACCACCGGATCACTCAATGGAGCCTTTACATTACTATGAGCTCTCTGTACACATGGTGCCCTGACTGAAGGAATGCCAAGCTCATCATCCAAACTCTCCGAACCACTAGAATCTCCATCAAATCCCAAGTGAGTGGTAGATGCATCATTACCATCTAGCACTTTCTTCTTTCCTTTGTCCTTCCTTGCAACACTTATAAATCCACCTGAAGATGTGGGGCTACTCCTTAGTCTCCCAGACCAAGGGCTCATTGCAAGTGTAATACCAGATGATGTTTCTGGTCCACTAAGACTCCATGATTCTTGTTTATCTTTCTGCACATAGCTGTCCTGATCATTATCATCATCCAAAACATCACCAACAGGTGTATACCAACTTCCCATCTCATCAAAGATAACATCCCTGCTCACTCTGAACTCACCTGTGATAGGGTTATAACAACGATACCCTTTCTGCTCTAAAGAGTATCCAATAAAAACACATTTTTATGCCTTTGGATCAAGCTTCTTCTGTAGATCATCTGGCACATGAACGTATGTAACATAGCCAAATACCTTCAAGTGCGATACATCAGGTTTCTTGCCAGTAAAGCATTCTTCAGGAGTCATCCCATGAACTGGAATTGTGGGAGTTCTGTTCATAATGTAGATAGTAGTATGGACAGCCTTAGACCAAAAATGTTTGGGCATATTTTTTTCAGCCATTAATGCTAGTGCAACTTTTGCAATATGCATGTTTTTTCTTTCTGCAACACCATTTTGCTGTGGGGTATACTTGCAAGCAAATTGCCTCTTTATCCCATGAGTCCTCAAGAAGCCATTGAACTCATTAGAGAGGTACTCTCCCCCTCCATGTGATCTCAAGCACTTCACTTTTAAGCATGTTTCTGTTTCAGCAACTACCTTAAAAGATTTGAAGTGCTCAAACACATCACTCTTTTCCTTCATGAAGTATACCCATAGCTTCCTTGAACAGTCATCAATAAATGTGACAAAGTATTTGCTGCCACCAAGAGATACATTCTGTGTAGGCCCCCAAACATCTGTCTGTACTACATCAAGTATATTTCTGCTCACTTCTCTATCATGCAAGAAGGGTTGTCTTGCTTGCTTACCAAATTGGCATGCTTCACAGACTTTATGCAATTTTGCAACTCTAAAAGAAGGCAACCCTATAACCAATCCTCTGGACTACATTAATTTCAGCCTTTGCACATTTGCATGTCTAATACATTTATGCCATATTTCAATATCTGCAACAACTACTCCTTTTCCTTTAGCATACATAGCAGCATCCATTGCAGGAATTCCAGCATCTAAAGTGAACATTCGGCCAACTCTACTTCCTTTTGCGGCCAACCTGCACTTATCATTAACGTCTTCTACAAACCAACCTTTTGCATTGAATCGGACCTGCAACCCCTGCTCTACCATTTGGCCAACAAACACTAGATTCTTTGTAATTGATGGTGCATGTAATACATCTTTCAGACTCTTTGTCTGGCCATCATACAAGAACAAGGGAACCTTTCCAATGTGTGAAATTCGGTGGCATGAATCATCACCCATCTACACATAGCCTGGGTTTTGTACGTCCTATATCTCTCCAAACCATTCAACATGATTGGTCATATGATTAGATGCACCTGAATTGACATACCATACATCATCATGTGTTCCCTTTTCTGTAACTGCATTCATCATATGATGCATAACAAACAGACTCTCATTTTTGTCTTCATTCTGTCGTGAAGACGATGCATAGTTTCCTTGCTGTAATTTACCACTGTGAATATCATCCTTCTTTGCATAGCAATGGGCTGCAATATGGCCTGTTTTGCCACAATAATGGCAAACAATAGCAAAATTTCTAGAACCTCTATTTTGCCATCCACTCTTCCTCTAGAGCTCCCTCTGCCTCTAAAGTTTCCTCGGCCTCCTGAAACTTGCATTTCACATCCCATACCACAGCCTCTTGAAGAGGATCTACCACGTCCTCTTCCTGAACTTGAGTAAAATGCTTGAACTTGTTCACCATTTTTTTCAAATGAGTCACCTTGCATATTGATCTCTTCGGTAATCATGAGAGAGATCAACTTATCAAAATCTGGAAATGGCTTTCGTACATATATTGAAGTAACAAATGATTTCCATGCCTTCTCATTGTTAAGGCCACTCAAAGTGGATGAAACTAAATCATCATTATCAAGCATTGCATCAATCATTGCTAAAGCATCTGCAATGCTCCTCACCTTCAACACATACTAATTGACAGACATTTTCCCTTTCTTCAAGGCATTCAACTCTTGCTTGAGTTGAATCTTTTGTGCCTTTGTATTTACTAAAAAAATGTTCTCAAAAATTGTCCAAGCTGCATCACCTTTTTATCTTTTGCATTCCATTCTTTCCATGCTTTTAATTCATCTGCAGTCGGAGGGATACCCAACTCTGGCTCCTTTTCTTCACTTGAAACAAATTCATAAAGGCCCTTTCCAATGAGGAAGCTTGTCACACGGAACTTCCATGAAGGGTAGTTGTTCTTGTCGAGCTTCTCAATAATGGGATTTCCATTGTTCTCTGCCATTATCACAAACAAGGATATAATACAGCAAGCTAGTCTTCTGCAATCTTTCACAACACGTGCACAACAATACACCAAGCAACCTTTTTCACTAATTGCTCAATAGTACATGTAATCTGCAACCTGTTTGCAAATAAACCTTATGTTTGCTTCCTGCAAACACCTCAAAAATTACAAATTCAAAATTCGTAACATGTGCACCCACTTTCGGTCAATACAGCTGAAATCACAGTGTACCCTGAAATTGCTGTCCGCAGCCTTGCGGCTCTAAAATGGGGCCTGAAACGGCCTTAGATGCCCAAAATAACTGTGGGAAAGCCCTAAAGGGCTAGTCTGCAGAATTTACAATGCTCTGCTCGTACACCAAATCTCACAGCAATCTGAGATTTTTGC
Organism: Lygodium microphyllum; assembly: GCF_053477565.2. Lineage (NCBI taxonomy): Eukaryota > Viridiplantae > Streptophyta > Polypodiopsida > Schizaeales > Lygodiaceae > Lygodium > Lygodium microphyllum. The sequence goes on along the minus strand of NC_141153.1, from coordinate 45,552,042 downwards.
TTGAACCTGCTTTTGGTGCCTCCAAAAGCACTATCCAAGAGAGAGAGTGGAAGAATGGGAGAGCTTCTTACCCATTACTTGATTGCTCGAGCCTTACTTCTTCTCCTTCACTTAAACCTTCAAAATCAGCCTCTCTTAATGGCGCGACTCTGATACCATGTCAAGAATCCCGTGATGGGGGGAGTTGCTTGAGCTGCTGCGCCAAACACACACTGTATATACAAGAGGAAGCTCACTCAAGAACACAAGAAGAGAGATGGAGGCCAAAACGTTTTCTTGCTGATTTTTCTTCTTCTTCCACACATTATACAATATACACAAAGTATAGATAAGATATAACATAAAGGAAAGTGGCCTTCTAAGTTAAACAGTGCATAGCCAGCTACACTAATCGACTGGTGTTATATCTTTGCCAATTGTAGGTAGGTGTAACAAACTAAATATAATAAGTGATAAGTCAGTGGCTATGTGAGTATCATAATGACCACCAACATGCTAAGTGTAGACGTGCGGACTCATCTAGCCAGGCGGTCCATCATCAATGTCCGCATGTGTTGAGCTTGCCATCTCAACACAGTATTTGAACATACCATTTTAATGAAGCCTCTACCAAATCCCATGGCTTGAAGACTCAAAACTATGAAGTCCCAACATACCCAATCATATGTTTTGTCAAAATCCAAATCAACACATATCATTGCCCACTAGCTATATGTTGTCAAATTTAGAATTGCATCTTGGATATGGCGTTGGGATATGAATCCATACTAACAAGGCTGAATCAACTTCACTAACAAATGCCTGATTCTCAATACTAAAGCCTTGGCAAATATTTTGTATGAAAGGGTAAGAATAGTAGGTGAACTCTATTGCCCCAACTTGATTTTGTTAGGGCCCTTCATGTTTAACCTTGATCAACCAATCTCAAGTTGACTTCAAAAGGGAGGGGACCAATCTCCACCACTCATTGACAAAAACATTGTAGTCCCTTCCACACAATTCCCAGAAGGTTTTATAAAACTCACCAAACAATCCATCAATGTTGAGAGTCTTCCCGTTCTTCACAAACTTCAAAGCATACCCAAAAGGTTTTATAAAACTCGGCAAGTAATCCATCAATGTGGAGAGTCTTCCCATTCTTCATAGACTTTAAACCATGCTCTAGTTCATCCTCAAAGTAGGAGGTATCCAATCAGTCTGCTTGGTCTTTGGATAGCTTGCACATAAAACCTTCAAAGAAGTTCTAGACTTTGGTATCATAATCTCAAGACTTAGGATATGGATGACCTACAATGTTAGCCAAATTCTCTTTGAAAGCAACCAAGATATCTTCTTTTTTAGTAAGCCTCTTGCCTTGGCAATCCTCTATGTAGTCAACCCATTCCTACTATTAAAGTAAAAGTAGGAAGGAGCATCCTTGTCAGCTTTCCAATTTTCCCTTAGTTGTATTTTTGCATCCTCAACCTTAATGGTCTATTGAGTTTTAATGAATATTTCAATCTCTTGCAACGAATTGCACACAATAGGGTCACTAGTAGAAATAGAAAGAGAAGACAAAAGAGCAACTGCAATAATTACACTATTGTAGGAAAGACATGCCTCAATAGGGGTGCTACATGTTTTTTAGCCATATTTCACATGCATCTTATCCTCATGACAAAGTTAGGGTTCTCCAAAATGATGTATTAAGGCAAAAATGGTGGTCAGAAAGTAAACTATATAGGACAATGATATAAAGTTGCTATCTTGGCCAAAACCCTAAATGTGTAGTTTGACAAAATCCACCAACCATCATTTGCATAAGCCTTGTCTAATTGGCTGGCCCTTCAATTTGAACCTTGCCACTACTAGTTATCCCATGTGATGGCAATGATTACCTTGGCTACTCATAGATGCAACACCCACCAAGCCATGCATGGATTGTAATCTCTCCCAGCTACTTGTCTCAAATAGCCAAATCATTGCTTGCCCCATGTCATTTGTGTTTTGCTTCCAATGTCATGTTCCAATCACCCATACACAAAGTGGGGGTATTGGAAATATGCTATGCAAGCCTTTCCCATTCCTTCCTTCTCTTGATAGAGTTGTTTGTTTCATAGTACGGCACTAGCACAATATTTTCCTTCCCTAATGTCACCTCTACTGCAAGAAATGAGCCCTCCTCTTTTGACCACACCAATTTGAGGAATAAATAATCCTTAATTATTATCTTAGACCTGCCCCTCCCTTGGACGTAACCTTAAGGAATAACAGAGTATCTTGATGCCGCAAGGCTAACAACATCTTCATCCCCTACAACATGAGAATATCTAGATTCCTTTTGCAAATTATACCATAGAGCATGTTTTCCCTTCGCTCTAAGAAAATTCCCCTTACATTCCAAGCTATTAGAGTAATATTTCTCAAAGAAATCATTGGTTTAGTAGAGAGGATCCTCAACAAGATCCACATTCTCCCCCAACAAAGCATAATAATTCTTATCAACCAAGGGGAGTTGGGTGAGCTTCTGAAGGGACAACTTGGATTGCTTTGATTGCTTGGGCCTAACATATATCTTAGGATCAACATTCTCTTAGTCTTTGTACTTACCTTCCTTTGGTGGTTAATGTTAACCATTAGAAGACCAAGATGGAAAATCTAGAAAATCAAAAGTGGAAGATCGCCATCCCAAGGCAAGAGGAAGACGGAGGACAAAGGTGCACTAAGGAAATTTTGAAGACACAAGGCATAGGAAAAAAGTCTAAATGTAAGAGGGAGTGCACAAGAATAAGCACACCTTAATATTTTTGCAAAAAGAGTTCTAGGCGCATTGTAATTTATTTTGTAAAAGAACGCTAGGCTCTCTCCCATGCAAGTTGTAAAGAATAAGAGGCATGGATTAAGGCCATGCTAATAGGAAAAGAGGAGGAAAAAGAGTGGAGAAATGGACAAAGGTCTTGACCAAAAATGGGATGGCCGCCCAAGGAGGAGATAGGGCTTGTATAAAAGTCAAAAATTGAATGAAGAAGCTTATTCTTGGTGGATAGCCAAGCTTGCTATCTTCTTGTTTCTTGCTTCTTGCTTCATTCTTATGTATGAGAGAGGTGTATGAGAGAGGGAGACATGGAGAGAGAGAGAGTGTGTATGTGTGTGTGTGTGTGTGTGAGTGAGGGACTATGGAGAAGCTCTTCTTCTCCTCTCTTCATCTTCTCTTCTCTTTTCTTGTGCATGTGGCTATGGAGCTTGAAGCTTGGAGCTTGGAGCTTAGAGCTTGGAGATGGAGCTTGCTTGAAAGTGCATCTTGGAACGTGGAGCTACTGGCAGATTTGTTGGGACGAGGCAACTCGATTGGATTCAAAGGTAAGCTCACTACACTTGTGTGTGTGTTTGTGCACGGCTATGTGAGAGGTAGCCATAACTCTTAGTTAAAATTCTTGAAGCAATAAGTGGTCTGTGGGTCTTTTGATTCTATTTTTTGGACCAATGGATTCAAGCTTGAGTGCTTGCGTGCTCCCAAAAAAGCAATGGAGTAGGAGTTCATCATCTCTGAAATGGTGCTCGACTAGGTAGAAAGCGAAAGAGTAAGAGGGTGTTTGATATCCTTTGCTTGATAGTTTATGTGTTGAAAGATTTAGGAGCATTAATTAGATCAGTGGTATGTGGTTTTACAATAGTAGGATGCATTGAGGTTTGGAAAACATGAAAAAAAGAGGGAAAAGATAAGTCTTTGTAACAACCAAGAAACAGGGGAACAGAGAAAGAAAGGAAGAAAGATTTTGAATACTTGGGAAGGAAAATAGATAGTAAGAGAAAAAAGAGAGAAACAAAATGTGACAAAGGGGGAAGAGAGAGCTCATTTGGACACTAAGAGATTGAGAGAGAGAGAGCTATTGAGAGAAGAGAGAGAACCATAGGTCAAGAGGGCAGCAACAATAGCAATCTATGGTGTCATCACATTCATGTATTTTAGGTATGCTCTGAGTCTTCCTTGGTGCTTATTGAATGAAGTTAGAAAGTAGCAATAACTATTGTGTTGAAGTGTTTCAGTCAATTTTTGTCATTTAACATGTTTTTCTATTGCTAAGGCAGCATCATAGGTCTCAGACGCCCAAGTCCCCAATGATCTCTTGGACGGTCGAGCCATTTTAGTCCTCTTAGAGACACCTTTAGAGCTCGAACTCAGACGACCCACTTGGGTGTCCGAGCTAGTCCACTTGGACTCGGATGGTAGACTTAGATACTTGGATGAGCACCCATGACCAATCAGATGGTCACAACAGAGACCACTTGGACGGTCGAGTGTGGGGCTCAAATAGGTTGTCCAAAACATAATTTTTGACCATTTTGGCCACTCTAAGACCTGCTAAGGCCAACATCTAGCTGCCTAGCAATCTAGATTGGAACTCAAATATGAGAATGAGACCATAGAGCTGATTATCACAAAAAATTTAACCTAATAGTCTAGGAGTGATTGAAATTACTGATCACCCCACTGGCTACTCACCCCCTCTAGTAGAGACTCAATTTGACTACCTAGGATGATCACCCATTATACCACCTATCAAAACCCATGAGGGACCCGAAATTGACTGATAGGAGTTATCATGATTCATGCGAAAGAGCTGCAATTGCATGAAACTGATTTGTAAAAGCGTGGGTGTAATTTCATCGAAGGTTGCACCTTGAATCATAGACACTTAAGTGCATGTAAAAACTGGAAAGCCCGATTTCGCACACACAGCTCACATCAAGTCGTCGCACTGCTCAAGTGTATAAGTGTTTGTACATTTGCAGATTGATTAGATCAACAAGGAGCACACTAAAGGAGATTAAGCTAAGAAACGAACCCACTAGTAGTAGGAGTGCAACCTTGAAAATCAAACGAGTGACACAAGACACCAAAGACAAAGATCCAAGGAAGACAAAAAATCAGACCGCTGAGGGAAGGAAGGACTAACCAAGATTAGTGACACATCTTTAGCCAGCCTAGTCAACCTTATAGAAATACTAGTGGGTCAAGAGACAACCACCATGGTTGGTAGGTACTAGTTCGAATGAGAATGACCTCGACCTCGACCTTGACCATAACATAGTAGGGTACCCGTATGATATTCGATGACTTATCATGTAGTATGACCAATAGACAAGGATAACACATCATAGAAGACCTGCAACTAATATCGTAGCCAATATTATTGAGGAGGAGAGGAGGCTAGGAAGGATTGCACTACAGCACATAACGAGCTATAATCAGGAGCAGCCAACTCATAGGTCACACTAGTAGGGAGAGAGCCTTAGAAGCACATCTTATAGTGAGCGAGCTGCTCACGAAGCGATTGCTAGATAACACTAGTATCGAGCAAAGTGGAGCAGCCTTGGTAGCATCATTGCTAGCTAGGCCGGGAGTCACCCTAAATACTAGGAGCCAAACAAAGATACCCATAGTTGCCAAGCAACTCAACAAATATCAAGCAAGCAATGACCGCTATAACTTTGTCGAGCAGTTTGACTAGGTGTGCAAAACTAACAACCTCATGGACCCCACTCAATGGACACAAGCATTTGGACTTTGATTAGGAGATAAGGGATGGACTTGGTTTACCAGTCTAGATAATGCCGAACATAATAATCTCAATGATCTAAATGATCTCTTCATCAAGAGATTCTCGAGGCAAGATACTCCAACAACCTCATCGTTAAGTTGATGAATGTCAACTAAAAAGACAAAGAGGACATATGAGACTACGTCACTCACATGAGAAGTCTCTATAAGAGGATACTTGTAGTAGCTAAGCAACCCAATGAGAGAGCAGTCTCCACCATATTCTTCAATGGGATCGGCAATGAAGAACTCTATAAGGCCTTAGTGGGAAACTTGAAATTGCAAAGGGATGTGTTGGTAAGAGTCTTTGAGGAGGCTATACAAATGGATGGCTTAATCGAAGAGAGAAGCTGTTGGGGCTATGCAAAAAGAGAACAACACGTTTAGAAATGCCGAGAAAACCACAACACATAGTGAACAATTAGCCCCTAGCAAGCAAGATAAAGGAAAGAATGTCGACCATACCCAAGTGATAGTTGATGAGCTAACCAGACTACTACATGAGTCATTGCGAAGGCCAGTGCGACCTCACATGTAGTGTGTGAATTGTGGAGGCAACCACTTGCCATTTGAGTAACTTGATCCTAGATCCTGACCTTGTGCCAACTGTGGAAGATTTGTGCATGAGGCTATGCACTGTTGATTGCCAAGACAATTGCAATACCAACAAACCTATGCTCAGTCATACTATCTAGGAGTTAGGCAACCTAGCTTTGGAAGAGGAACCCCTTTGGCTCTACCTGCACCTAAGAATTCAAAGCTAGTAGCTCCAAGGATCCCCGACATCAACCCAATAGGAATCTCTAGACCACCAAGACCTATAGTGGTTTATCTACCAAGAGATGCTCCAATGCACTTTGTAGAGGAACCATTGGAGGAAGACTCATATATGAACCCTTATGTCTCTTATGATGAGGAGGCTAATCCCATATTGATGGACTTTAGGCTTGTGTTGGTCATGGATTTAGGTAGGGGGAGAGGTAATAGAGGCCTAGGAGGAGGTTAGAACCATGAGCCCATAACATGTTGTGGACATGCGACCATCCAGGGCATATCTCATCCTATTGCCTCGAAAAGGAGCAAGAAAATAGAGAGAACATTGACTTGAGGAGTCTCAAATGCAGATTCACACACCTATTTGATGATTATCCTAGGCAAAAACCCTCCACTAGTTTGGCAATTATGCCATCTGTGCCACTCAGACTCTTTTGTGTCGAGTCACTTGACAACAATGTCACACCCATCCCCATAAATGTCATGACATGAGCCCAAACAAAGCAGGGATGGTATTTCATTACCTGGACCTAGCAACCTAGATGTAGCATCTATAGGGAAGAAGAGTCAGCAAAGGAGAAGAAAGAGGGCTGATATAAAAATAACAATCAAAATAGAGAGCGCAACCACTTCAACAAAAGGAAAGCAGGTTATTGATGCAGAAGCAAAAACATCTACTCTTAAGACAAGGGAGAAGAAAAGTGCTAAGGTTGGAGAGTACCTTGACCCAACAACTAGTAACTAAAGGCAATGGATAAGGTCAAAGAATGGATAAAAGAAGCACAAGCTCACTTACAAGATGCTAAGCCTATCATTAAAGATGAGATCAATGAACTCTCAACCATGAGCCCATAGTCTCTCTCACATTTAAGAGTAGGAGAGACAACATCACCACATGCACAACCACATAGGCAGAACATGGATGCCATGAATAGACAAACTGCCCAAGAGCATTGGCAGGAAGCCCATGAAGTAGAGGAGGGAAAGACAGTTGACGATTTGCTCATCACACTTATATCAATTCCTGTAACATTGCCACTGGGATAATTGCTTAGGCAAAATCTTGCACTATGGCAAGTGTTGAAGCAATGGGTCAAGACTTGCTCAACCATGGCACTATGATGCATATAGAACCCAATGTTCAAGTCCCCACAAGTGAATCCCTTTTGGGAAGACACTGAGATACATGCAGTCTTACCTATCATTGCCCTAGGAGATACAATGAGAAAGAGGATAGTAGACATAGGACCAAGAGTAAGTATACTTAGCCACACAATCTTACAAGCTTGGGAAAACCCACTGGTAGAAACTACATGGTTCAATGTCACTCTAGCAAATGGGATGAAGGTAAGATCCTTCAGAGTCTTAATGAAGGATTGGCCTTTAAAGATAGAAGGAATTCAATTCTCCGTGAACTTCATAGTCATGAAGGGAGCGGATTACGATATTCTACTGGACAAAGGAATGCTCGAGTGATAGAGGATTGGAATAATGGCATTATATTCTTAGGCGATAGATAAGAAGCAGTCGGAGTAGAGATAGAGACTTAGAAAACCTCACTAGTGGACTTAAATGCCACCCCTACCATGCTAAAGGGTGACTCAAAGGCCATAAGCAATTATAGACCTCTAACTAAGTACATTCCTTGTCTTGAGGTTGAGCGCGTTTGGATGCATGTGTTGGTAACCATTGATATGCCATTCTCCGATGATGAGGGTGAATTTAGACAAGCTGCAGACTCAGCTAATAGCAAAGCCAACAAAGCCATAATTTCTAACCTACCCACAGTGCCCCTATGCATGATGGCCTAGGAGCTCCATCAACGGACCGACACCAATCACCTATCATGTCCCAACTAACAAATTGGAACTCTATAGAATCCTCAAGTACTTGTCAAGTGAGCTAGCTCTCATTACAAGTGAGAAAAAACTTAAGGACATGAACCCTGAAAATAATACACATTCTGAATATGAGGATTCTGATTATGAGTATGAAGACTGCTGTTCCATCAGTAAGGAAAGCAAAGTGGAAGTGGAGACCATAAAATATGACAGGGATGGAAGAGTGATTGAGCAAGTCATAGCAAACTCTAAACCCTAAGAGGTCAACACTTTTAGAGTGAACAAAGGAGTTGTTAAGGTAGATTGTGACCAAACTTGGCTAATATACCTAGAGGTAGTAGATTATGAGCAAGTGGGATTAGTCCAGGTCGGAACCACATCATTATTTGGAGTGGAGTCAGCCTTAGAACTATGACCACTAGGGAAGACAACCTCTTCCAGTGAGGATTGTGGGTACAACTTCGAGTTAGAGGTAAGCTTTGATAGCAACCTCGAAATGTCTTGACACCTAGGATCAAATGCACCAAGGGGGACCTCCCAATCCACCTAAGGAGCAAGAGGCTAAAGGAAGAGAGATGAAAATAGTCAAAGTCTTCAAAAGTTGATCGATAAAAAAAACCCTAGGATTTGCCTAAGCACTTCACAAAGTTTAAGAAGGATGATTGAATAGTGGTCTTAGTAGGAGCCGAGCAGAAAGGGTAGATGAGTGAACCCATTGAAGGACCATCCAAAGTTAAGAAAGTCAACTTGGTGGGGAAGGGCCAAGCCTTGACTTGTGTACATAGCAGGCCACCTAACCAAGGAGGACAAGACTAATCTTATAAATCTCTTAAGGGAATTCTCTAACATGTTTGCATGGGTTGAAAGAAATAGATTTGAGTATCATGACTCATAATATTTCCATGACCTCCAATGTAGTACCAATTAAGCAATGTCCGTATGCAATGAATCTTAAGCACACACATGCAGTGAAGGAAGAGATTGATAAGCTACTAAATGCAAGATTCATTTATGAGATAGAGCACATGGATTGGGTATCATCCATAGTGATAGTCATGAAAAGGAATGGAAAGATTTGAGTGTGCATGAACTATAAAAAGGTCAATGCAACTACAAAGAGAGACAACTACCCATTACCATACACTGAGCACATGCTAGAGAGAGTGGCAGAAAATGAAACCTACAATTTCTTAGATGGCTTCTTAGGCTATAACAAAGTGCAAGTCCATCAGGATGACAGGCACAAGATGGGATTCGCCACCGAATGAGGGGTGTTTGCTTACATAGACATGCCATTCGAGCTGACCAATGTCTCTGGTACATTCTAGTGCCTCATATGTGCCATCTTTAAGGACATGCTCAAAAAATTGTTGGAGTATTTGTTGATGGCTTGTGCATCCACACCAACTAGAAAGAGCACTAAAAAAAGCTACGAGTAGTCTTTGGATGATGTAGGCAATACCTCTCTCATTGAACCCCTTAAAGTGCTAGTTTTGGGTAAAGCACGATTGTATTTTAGAGCATATTATATTGAAGGATGGGATATCCACAGACTCCTCAAAAGTTAGGGTAATTGTAAACCTTCCCCCTTCGACCAACTTCAAGGGAGCTCAATGCTTCTTAGGCCACATAGGGTACTACTAGCAATTTGTGTTGAACTATGCATTGATTGCTAGATCTTTGTACAAGCTATTGATAATATTTGAGTGGACTAAAGAATGTTAGCAAGCCTATGAAAGGCTTAAACATGCTCTAACTTTAGCTCCTATCTTAAGAGCCCTAGATTGGTCAATTACCTTCTATGTGCACATTGATGCATCAAAGTTTGTCGTGGGGTTGTGTTGTGCCAACCTGGAGAGCCTAACTTTGATTATCCAGTGAGATTGACCAATAGACAACTCATTCATACAAAAATGAACTATTCCACAATAAGAGGGAAGGGTTAGCCATGGTGTTTGCTATAAAGAAGTTTAGACATTATCTTCTAGCAATACTCTTCGTGGATCATCAATCATTGCTTTATCTTGTAAACACACCCTGTGCAATAGGATGCATTGTCTAATGGTTACTTTTGCTTTTGGAATTTGACTTCTCTGTGGAAGTATGCTGAGGCACAATAGACTATATGGCAGATTACATGTCCTGCATACCCACAGGTGAAGCGACTTGATAAGACATCATTGATTACCTACTGGATGCACATCTTTTTAGAATGTCCAGCACGAATGAGACTTGTTTAGAGCAGCCCTCACATCGTATTAGGTGGATGATATAGTTCACAACCTAGAGAATGGATTGCTTGAACACCACATAGAAAAAGCTAGGTTAAAGAGACTAATTTTGAAGATCCAATCTTATCAGTTGATTTTTGATCAATTATATTGGTTAGGGCAGGATAGACTTTTAAGGAGATGTGTCCGCAAACACAAAATGCATGATGTGCTCATGGAAGTACATGGCAAGATTGTTGGAGGGTATTTCAGTCAAGACACCACATCATGCAAGGTGCTCTAGTCTCAATTGATGTAGTCTATGTTATTTTGCGATGCAAGTAAGTTTGTGAAGCACTACGATTAAGTGCCAATGGACCAAAGTCTCTATTTGTAAGGACAAAATTGAGTTGCTCTCAACTAAGTTTGTGAAGCACTGTGATGAGTGCCAATGAACCAAAGCCTCTATTCATAAGGACAAAATTGAGTTGACCCTAGTCATCACATGCCAACCATTTGAGAAATGGGTAACTGATGTCATTGGTTCAATCAGCCTTGCGGCATAGTGCTCACAAGCCAAGTACATCATTGTTGCCATGGACTATCTATCACCAAGTATCAAAAGCTTGAGCAACTCACAAAAATGATGCTAGGACCATAGGCAAGTTCCTTTGGAAGCAAGTAATCTCATGGTTCGGTCATCTCATAGAGTTGATTAGTGACTAAGGCACACACTTTATCTGCTCACTTGCTATCCATCTTTTTGATAATCCATAAAAAATCCTCAACATATTAGCCTCAAGCAGCTTTATGGGCATATAGGATGGCCTACAAAACAACCATAGAACAAACCCCATTCAAATTGACCTATGGAAATGGAGCAATTCTAACATTGGAATTCTTTGTTCCAAGCTTGAGAATACTAATCTAGCAGAGATGGGAGGGCAAAGGAGCATGGACAACTTGTTTGATAGAGCTAGAATGACTATTCGAGACTTGTTTGATTATAGCCCATGCCCTAATCTACAAGAAGGCATGACATAAGAGTTGGTTTGACAAGCACGTCAAACAATGGGACTTCAAGTTTTGCTATACTCTATTAAGAGACACAAGAAGAAGATCAAATTCAGGGGATTGGGACCTTTCAAGATTTGCAACATCAGTAAAATAGGAAATATAAAATTTGAAACCTTAGAGGGGGAGAGTATAGGCTTTTTCAACGGAAGTCACGTAAAAAAGTAATACCCTTTGTCACATCCACTCCATCAACCTCTAATGATAGAACCACCAATGAATATGAGAGTTGCAATTATCATTGAAATAGAGGATGAGAATGAGGAAGCAATAGCACCAGCCTACTTGCATATAACAAAGACCGCTTGAAAGGCATACACCTTTGATGTGCTAATTGATGAGGGAGTTGACTATAATATCTTAACATATGACCATTGGACCACTATCGATCAACCCCAATTGCAACCAACCAATGCAAAACTCTGCCCCTTTGGGGGGCAGTCCTATCTACTCTTGGGGAAGTGTAAAGTAATGACTTCTATCAAAACTAAGGACCTATCTATCATATTTTGGGTACTACTTGACAAACAAAGTGTCGGCAAGGAATCACTATTGGGATACATGTTCAAAAAACAAGTTTACTATAACATTGACTATGACTCATAGCACATCTACCTTGCCATAGGCAATGTTAGAATAGTAACAGCTTTCGGCAAGGGCACCACAACCATCCAAAAGCTTGTAGTGCCGTCAATAGTTAACCCTAGTATCAAACCTAAGGAGGGGGTGGCGCACCACAATGTACACCCATTGTGAAGTCCCACCAGCATCTAGAAACCACAACCAAAGCTATGAATCAAACAATCAAGTGGGTCCCCAAGCATAGAACACAGCCTCACAAAAGCCAATCATTAGGAACTCATAGCTTTCATGCCTCACACTCTAGACCTAAACAGAGGAGTGGGTGCTCCTACGGTACATAGGTGACTAGGCCGCGGGGTCCCAAAAGCCCTATTGCATGCCTAACGTCACTATGGAGTTAACACCTTTGTGTGGTTGCCCAAACTCACAAGTGGAATGCATGCTCCTCAATCCCAAGCTCCAAAACATAATGTCCAAAAACATAAATCAAATAGGGTAACAGAAAATCCAAGAGGAAGGGTGCTCAATCCATGAGTACTCCAATGGTCTATCGACCAAAAGCTCAACCAATCGTCAATGAGCAACCAATCATCAATGAGCTCCCACCTAGTAACTTGGATGTGATTACCACTACACAATCTGATGAAAAAGCATCAACCAAAATTCAAACCGAATCAACTTCTCAAACCATGCTCACAAAACCCAATGAGAATCCCAAAGTAGAAACACCACATACCAACCTGTCCAGTCCAATTAAACCAAAGCCACTAGTAGGCCTTAAGCCATTGCAACAACACGATCCATTCTTGAATTGGCTTCCAACATGTCCATGGACATAGGAGATGACTTAATAATGTGCATTCGACCATTGGACTCAACTTTCACATTGTTTGCTAGAAGTTACGAATGCTTGGACCTAGGTCTACTTGATGAGCACATAGCAAACGTGGTATGTTCCTTGCTGTGTTCTAGGGAAGAATATGAATTCATCTTCACAAAGGCCTCCACCATTGCAAGAGATTTGATTGCCAATGAAAAGCCAATGCTTAATCACAAACTTCAAGAAGAACAATATTCCAATGCCACCACAAGAACTTGTTGAACTCCAAGAATTAGTTGAATTTGAGTCCAATTTCTTATGCAAGTGGTATACTCTATGCATTCAATGGGAACAAGAGGGTTATCAAGTTATGATCAATGCGGAGCAACGATGTGCCATCAAAACTTTTGAGTATGACCAAACATGCGTGGCTCCAACTTCATTTATGGGTATTAGCAATGATAGGAAATTGACCATTAGAAGACAATATCATGCTACATCTATACTTGGATAGAATCGTAATAGAGGAAGAACACCACATTCCAAGTTGAATCAACTTAGGGGACCTCTTGATTGAAATTTTGGCTTATATCATACATGTGGACATTCGTCCATAGGATATGGACTATCATGTGACATTAGAGTATAAACCAAGCTTTTACGATTGGCTCTTGAAATAGTGAGGCACACCAAGGACATACTAAAGGCCCTTACACCTTTACTTCCACAATCCTAGTAAGTATTTTCATCATTTCCAAGGAGGAGGGGATAAAGTGGAAGGTGAATGAAAAATCGAAATAGATGAAAGAAAAATCAAAATAGGAGTTGAACTTTAAAAGAAAAGGATGAATTGAATTTTTTACTTCTTTTAGTAAATATTTTCTATGAAGTTCTTGCATGGAATGTATGGATTAATTGATGTGGAAGTTTTCATTTTGTGGTTTATACACTTCACCATCAAATAGTGTTTCTTTCCGATCACTTTATCTTTTATGCATGAAATGTTCTTCAAGAGATCTCATTGTGGAATGTTGTGTGGTGACAAGGAACCCAAATGGCAAGGTAGCAGGATAAAACCAACAAGCTCCCATTCTTGGAGGAAGAACACAAAAAATATTTCTTAGCCATTGAGACATGCACCTTTAATAAGCTAAAATACTGTAGCATCCATAACCTAGAGGAGCTGGTGACATCAGAAGAGGCAGTCAAACAAATAATAGACTAGTGCAATCTTGCTAGGTACCTGGAGAAGTTAGGCCACGACATAGATAATAGCAAATGCAGTGAATTTTTGAAAACTTTTGATGTCCAGAAGAATAGTGGCATGGTGACAATCAGACAGGGAGATGCCACTAGGGGGTGGAAGTTGCAAACTTAGCCCGGAGGTCATGGAGAAGGCCTTGGGGTTAGCCCTTAGCAATGCACAACACAAAAGAGTATGATGAGCTTGTGAAATAACTTCAAAGTCAACATGACAAGAATGAAGAAAGAAAGGCTGCACTTGCCAAGCTAGACAAAGAAAGGAATGCCTTTGCAAACTACCAGCTAGAAAAAACAAGGCAAATAATGATATATACCAGGGAGGTGATAGCTCTAAAAGAGGCCTGAAGGCAAGGCAAGGTGAATGAAATATAAAAAACCTATACAAAGAGGAAAGGGAAAGCCATGTGGCTTTAGAGCAACTATGTGCCTTGAACTCCAAGGAAAATAAACATCTGGAGTTAGAAAACAAGGAGTTAAAGAGGTTGAGAAAGGAGTTGAAATAAGAGCTGGATGCTACAAAGATGTAGAAAGATGAAGAGACTATGAATAAGATGGCTGAGCTGCATAATCAACTTCATGCAACACTCCATGAGCAAGCCATCCTAAGGGAACAATAGAGTTCTAGAACCGAGAAAAGGAATAAATGAGTACATTATGGTGAGAGCAAGAGCAAGTAATCACTACCCTTACACAATACCAAAATCAAATATTGGAGCAATTGAAAGGGAAGGCAAAAGAATGGGCAGCTAAAAATGATCACATGATTAAAGATTTAGCTTACTGCCTGACACATTCAAAGAGCCAACCCAGTATGGCAAAAAGCAAAGCTAAAGCTATGGAGACAAGGATTCTTGTGTAGCAAAAATTCTTCCTGAACACGGTATTGGATGTCACCCATACAAGAGAGAAATAGACGATTGATGAGCTCAAAAGGAAATTAGAGCTGGCAAGGAGAGCATTTAAATGTGGACTCCATGTTAAGGCATCCAAACCTAGCACTAGCTTAGGTTTTGGAGGAACAAAGAGCTCAAATGATCATGGTTGGATTATCCATGCGGGAGCTTGAATTGCTAGAGTTTGGGGAGCAAGAATAGCAAGCATAGCCTCCCCCTGAGGAGCCAAGAGAGCCGATACTTACATGAAGAGGGGCCGAACTTTGAGCAAGACCATGCTAAGGAAGAGCACCTGCATGAATCAAGTCCCCCACCATGCAAACACAAGCATAAATAGAAAAGCAAGGTGAGGAAACCATACGCTAGAGAGAATGGTGTAAATAAGGCATAAGCGGAGAGAACAGGTAGAGCTAGCATGAAGAAAACTCCAAGCCAAGCCGTAACAAGTTCCTCATGTGACCATTCCTCAAGGAGAGGAGTGCTATTCTGTGAACTGGAACTAGGAACTAGTAGTATGGGAGCAGTGGGAGAATTACGAATGACCCTTTGAATTCATCTTCTTCTTCCCTCGAACAATGGACATAGTATTATCTCCAAGGGTAGTGGCGAAAGTGATAAAGCTCTCGACAAGATTGAGGAAGCAATGGTCAGAGGAGAGAATTCAACACCCCAAAAGGTGGCAACGGGAGCCTGAAGACTATTGGGAGGACAAGGTGATGAAGGTGCCCAGGAAAGTGGAGGGATATGAAGCACAACCAAAGTGGCTAAGAAAAATTTGGAACTCTAACTTAGATGCGGATGGCATTCTATAACACACTACCATACGAGAGAAATAATCCTATCTACATGCCCTATTCGTGGAGAATTGGAGTTGATTTCAACCAAGAGATGTATGGTAGGTATGATTTTCCTAAGATCTACAATGTAAATGCCGCATCTCCAGAGGAGTGCATGATCTTCATAAAGAGGCACCTCAGCCTATCCATAGCATGCTTTCTCAAGGAATTCTCTTCTTATCCAAATCCTACCTTCATCACCACTTGTAATTATCTCCGCCTCTTGAGAATCTTACTAAAACAAAAGCCTATTGTAGAGGAAGAGCGGCTACACTGCCCCTCTTCGTTGACATTAATGTAGAGATAGTGGTTGAGAACCAGTATGGGTATAGGTTGAAATACCTAAGGTCAGATAATGAGGGTGAGTACGCCTCTTAATCCTTTAAGAAATTTTGTGATGAGAGGGACATTAAGCATCAAATGATCACCCTATATACCCCACCCTACGTGAATAGGACAATTCAGGAGAGACTTTCCATTATACTTAGCCAAGCATGCTTACCATAGATTTTTGGGCTAAGACAGTTACTACTATAGTACATTTGATAAATTAGTTCATGTATTGTCCTTAACTATCAGATTGTAGAGGAGGTATGGTCCAAAAAACCCTCCCTCTCATATGCTCATTTTCATGTCTTTAGTTGTGAGGCTTTCTGCCATGTATCCAAGGACAAGCGCAATAAGTTGGATCCTAAGTCTAGGAAATGCATTTTCCTTGGTTATGGGGATGCAGGTGAGATGGACTATCGCCTATGGGATCTACAAGATCAGAAGGCTTTTCATAGCCTGATAGGCCCTGAAATGGGCCGGCATTGGTTATGGCACTAGCGACCTCATGCATACGACAGACAACCCCACCACATGGCCTCGCGGGCCAGGAGCATCTAAAACTCACTTTGCACTAAATGCTTATGACGATTTTGCGTTTGTATCCAATGTGTAGTCCAACGTTCATCTTCCCTTCTCCTTAGAGGGAGATCCCATAACATATAGGCATAATGCCTCGTAATACACACATAGGGAAGCACCTCTCGGCTGATTGCCGCGGCTCCACTGCGACTCTCCTACACCTCGGGGATTGGCCCCAAGATGCGTCACTAACACATATAACGTTCGCACAAACTCCACTCTTTCGTAATTCAACGTTCCAAGAGATTTTGATTTTCCTCACAAAAATTTCCCCAACGAAAGCGCCCGTCTAACTGACGACTTAGGTTTCCTATCTTCTCAGCGTTGGTCAAAGTTTATCAATTAATTGCAATGCATTCCAGGAGATACCATGTGACATGCTTGATGCAAGGTGTATGACAATTGTGCACAACCATTTTATGATTTAAAAAACCAGCCATGTGAGGTACGAAAAACAGCCCTTTCATGAATTTTAACTAAGCATTACGTGCTGCGTTGCTTTAGGGACTAGCACCGGAACTTTCGTGCACTAGTCACCTATATTTAATTATGGAACGATCCCTAAATGCTATGCACAAAGAGGGAAATTAGGATTTGTATGTTTTCAGCAATTAGATCGTCGCACAAACTTCTCCCCCCCCTCACCATTTAGGTGTTGCTGCGGTGCATAGGTGTAAATGGTTGTTTTGTGTCATTTTTGTATGTAAAAAATAATAAACACGTACTATAACACAAAGGACGGGGCCAAAATGAGGCTTGATCTCATGCTTTAACCTCGCCAAACATTCACACACATAAATCTTATTTTTCCATATTTTTGAGCGCGAAAATCCTAATTTCCTCTTTTTTTGCTATTTTTCATATTTATTATTCATGGAAAATAGGTATTTTCTGATTTATTTGTGTTGGCTTATTATTTTGACTGAAACTCAATATTTTCTCTGAGTTTATCCCATTTTCACTCCTTTTTCCCAACTCAAAATCGAAAAAAACTACTAATTTCCATTAAAAATGCCACTTTGCGGGTTTTAAAGAATTAATAATGGCTCTAAATCATTACGGGTTCTACATTTTTGTAGTTACAGCCCTCAAACATGATGCAAACAAGATTCAAACAAACATTCATTGCATATGAACAACATTTGGACCATGAAACAACAAAGACAAGCAAATTTCTTCATAAAATTGGAGCATACCGCGTGTCTTGCGTGTTGCGGGTTTTTTAGTAATTATTCCGGCCAGCCCACGGACTGACTAGCAACAAATCTTCAGTGCTGAACCTCTTTCCTCATCCTCCTCTTCATCTTGAAGCAATCCGATTATAGTCGGACAAGCATCCTTCAGCCCCTCTTCTTCTTGATTTCTTGCACATGAATTGCCTCTATGCAAGAGAGAGAGGGAGGAGAGAGAAAGACTAGATCTGCATCTCCACAACCGAGCAGCCATTGGAGGAGCGGATTGGAGTGATGGAGAGTAAAGATAGGAAGAAGAACATGCCCAAGATCAGTTGGAGGGGTTGTTCTCTGGCCCCATAACCGATCTCTCCTTCATTTCTCTCCATGGCGCCTCCATTCTTGCCTGCGTGAAAAAAAAATGAACCCCCTCCCCCCCACGTTTTTTGATTTTTGGGAGGGTCATACCCTTTGGGCTCTCCTAAAGTCCTTTCCCACTTGGCATTTTGGCCTTTGGCCTTCCGGGCACTCCCTCTTCCACGTCCGATACCCGAATCGTGGTCTGAAAAATCTTGGGCACCCGTCTTGAAGTCCTCCACTACTGGGCATCTCCCAGGGTGTCGTCTGTCATGCCAAAAAATTATGAGAATTCCCCACCGCCATCTAGTGGCTCTTTTAAGCACTTTTCGGGCATTGCCGCTCAAAATCGTACTGATTGCCACCGTCGCCTTCGACGAAGTCTATTTTTTCCCTAAAATTCGTAATTTTTGGCTATTTTTAAGCACTTCTCGGTATCAAAAATCATATGTCATTGGCGACCACGGGATAGAGCGACTCAGCCCGTCGAATCCCACGAAGAGATCTGCACATAAACAACAAAAAGGAGCATCAAGCAGATACAAAAAATACACAACACAACACAACACATCATAGCTCATACCCTACCCCCTGACAAAACTAAGGCATGAAATCCATGAGGAGCAGGCCCAACATAATCTGATAGAAGGCCCGAAGCTAGTCACTAACCAACTGCTGCAACACAGCCAAGCTAAAAAGAATTATCAAAGAGGTCACCCTAAGTGGTGGTCTGAACTACCTACCTAACTAAGGACAACTCAATCAGGAGCTCCTCCTAGGCGAGGATTCCTATAGCCTGATCAAAAGGTATTATCTTTTTTAACATAGTTTTTTCCTTTTAGCGTCTGATTGTCCATACTTCGACGTGTAAAAAGGAGGGAGCTGAGCGTAGTGACCCAAGGAGAACATGGCATCGGCCTCAGGTCCTGTCTCAAAACCCAAGAACCTACCAAGCCCTCACGAGGCGACACTTAATACTTTTCTAACACTCACTTTTATTTTCGCTCCAACCTTCTTTTGTTTTTTTCTTTTATGGCAAGATGTCACCCCAACGAAGGGCAAGGTATTGGCCCCGGATCTTGTCTTGTCCCTAGGAACCTACCAAGCCTTCGCAAGGCGATGAACGACTGCTCAAGAATTTTTCTTGCTTTTGTATTGTTATAGGGATTAAAACCCCTTTTTACACACCTCTGTATATTCATATATTGTCTTTCATATCTTTAGGGTTTTGTTTCTTTCCATCATTATTTTAGTAGGCTTCTCTAACTGCCTCACAACTAACAGGAACTCCTAGAACGGCCGCCTAGCAGGTCAGCAGAACAGGGTCACTAGAATTCCCATCAAAAGCAGGTCTTTCAATGCCTGACAATGCCTTGCAGGAGGCAATGACTACTCAGATCTCCCCCAGACATACATAGCCTAAACCTGGGACTTCATGCCTTGATTGCCGGTCCCCAACAAGAAAGAAAACCCCCTTCAAGTATACCGATATATATAACGTGAAAGAACAAGCACTCGTAAAGGAGAGATATCACCTGGACATGGCCACGAGAAACTCCTTTGCAGCAAAGCCTCCCTCCAGCGACTTCGTCAACCTGTATGGTGCAATCACTAAAACAACAAAGCATTAAGCGTACCTACACCAAACAGAGATAGGGCCCTCCTAGCCTAAAGAAATAGCACATTTCACTACAAACTAACTAGCCCTCTTGGCCTAAAGAAATAGATTATTAAAACCCGAAAACAACTGGCCCTCTTGGCCTAAAGAAATCAAACATTAACTACTTAAAGCAGCTGGCCCTCTTGGCCTAAAGAAACAAACAAACCAGCTCATAGAGATCCCTCCTTGGAAGAAGGCAGATATACGCAAATACGCTCCATTTCAAGGGGAAAAATAGGGCTCTCGGCCCTAAACTAAATGCATCAAATTATGGCCCATACCTCCTGCATATATAGCAAGAGACGTACGCATAACATGTCGTTGGATCAACCTATGGGTCCAAGATAATAGTGGTAGATGGGTCTCGGCTACTCTTTGCATTACCCATATCAACCACATCGCCTGCCATATAACGTGTGGTCTGATAACATCCCCCACAAGCGACCAGGTCCTGTCTCAGTATCAATAGCAATATCCGGACTAGGACCACAATTGAAAAAGAGGTCCTCTTCATAAGCAAAATTAGCTAAGGAATCCGCAAACTGATTCCAATAACGTGGAATGAGCTAAAGAGATATGCTCTCAAATTCATCAAGTAGGGTTATAGCAGTTCGATGATACATACGAAGGAGAGGATTTCGGACTGTATATGTCCCATTGAGTTTATTTAAGATCAGCTGGGAATCCCCTTTTATTAACAACCGCCTAATACCACCTTTCTTAGCAATATTCAGTCCCATAATCAGGGCTTTATACTCCACCATGTTGTTAGTAAATCCTACCCTGAGATAAGCAGTTAATTTCATTGTAACTCTACGTCAGGGATCGCGGATAACTACTCCAATACTTCCTTTTCTATTAGGGTCCCTGGACGCTCCATCAAAGTATAATGTATACGTCCATAATGGGTTTATACAGCCAGCCATCAAGAACTCCCCTATTCGTAATTATGATAGTCAAAGTTCAACATATTTAGAGGATGAACTGACGGCTCCATCACACCTTCTTCATTAAACTCAACAAGGATGCTTGTCAAGATGTGTAAGCAGTGATGGTAGAAAACTTGAATCTCCCACACAAAGGTACCGCCTTCTTGCTCAATCACTTTATATCCCTTGCTCCACTAGATAAACCTCCCCTAATGATATATTTGCTCGAGATATGGGTGCTCCAAATAAGGGATTAACCACCCCATCAACCAATTTAAGTGCTTCTGCAGGTCTCCAATCAGCCCCAGCATGGACCTGCAATGCATTTTTCTGTGTTAGCATACTTAGAAATAATAAGGTTTAATCTTATTAAGATTAACCTTATTCTTAAATTCCACTCCTTGTAGATCAGCTAATAGAACTATGGACTTATTTTTACCTATCCGAACTATCTTGTAAGGGCCATCCCATCGAGGTTCCAACTTTCTAGGAAATAGCTCCCTACGCGCATCGTAATATAGAACTAACTGCCCCTTTTTAAAGTATATTTCTTCACTTTCAGATCATGCAACCGTTTCATCCACTGTTTAGCTACCTCCTGCTGCAACAAACTCTGCAATTTGAGCTCGTCTAAGTGGGCTATAGTCGTAAACCACTCAAATAGGGCATCTTCATCACCCAGAGAATGATTGATTGTGAATCTAATGGTCGGCAACTCAATTTCTAAGGGTAATACACACTCCTCCCCGTAAAATAATTTGAATGGGGTGTGGCTAGTGGCTCGTTTAAATGTCGTATTATACACCCAAACCGCCACATATAATTTTGTATCCCAGTCCCGCTTCTTTTCGGAGACTATCTTGGATAGGATACCCACAAGCTGCTTATTGGTACTTTCAACTTGTCCATTTTCTTGCGGATTATAGGGGGTCGTCTTGTTATGCTTGATTTTCCAAGCTTCAGTCAGACTTTTAATCACTTTATTTAAAAAGTGAGTTTCACGATCCAATACTATTTCCTTTGGCGGACCAAAATGGCAGATGATTTGCTCAAGTAGGAGACTGGCAGTCTCTTTTGCATTGTCCTACCTCGTTGCTCGTGCTTCTGACCACTTTGTAAAGTAATCAGTTGCTACTATAATGTACCTCTTCTGAGTAGTAGACGATGGGGTGATAGGACCCACAAAGTCAATGCCCCACTCTCAAATGGAAGGATAGCCATGATAGGCGTAAGTGGGAGTTTCCTATTCTCTCTACTGTCATGCCTTTGACAGGTATCACATCTCTTAATGTACTCAAAGGAATCTTGGAAAATGGATGGCCACCAATAACTAGCTCTTAATGCTTTCTGTGCCATTAACCGCCCAGAGCAAAGTGCCCTCCACAAGCGGAGTCATGGCACTCTTCCAAAATAAAGGGAACCTCGTCAAGCATCACACATCGGCAATAGATATCATCAACACCCTGCCGATATAATGTGCCTGCGATTAAGGAAAATTTCAATGCCTACTGTTTAATTTTTCTCTTCTCCGATTTTGATAAAGTAGCTCCAGTCTCTCCCATAGAAAGATAGTGTGTTATAGCAGCATACCAGGAGGGAATAGATGCCGTATCAATCTTGAACAAAGTCTCCATGCACTTCCTTCAGCCACGACCTATTTTGGTTCTCCGAAATCCACAAGACACTCTACAATGCCCTGAAGCTTCGATGGCTTGCTCTTAATCTCATAATCAAATTCCTGCAAAGTGATTAACCACTTTGCTAAACGGTCAGGCGGCTGTAACTTATTCAACAACAATCGAAGCCCTTCCGCCTTCGTATAAAAAACCACCCTCTCATAAAGAATGTAGTACCTGAACTTTTTGGTCGCAAATACCATCGCAAGGCACAACTTCTCCATATAGGTGTAGTTAATTTCCAATATGCCCAACTTTCGACTGGCAAAAGCTATCGAATGGTACCTCTTTTCCTCCCAAATTTGGGCCAAACATTAGCAACTGATACTATACATGGTTGCTGCTGAAAATATATGAACATTTCACCCCTTTTTGGTGCTTTTAAAATAGGTGCTTTGGCAAGCTCCTGCTTCACATCATCAAAAGACACTTTGCAAGCATCACTCCATGTAAACTGACAGTTAAAGGACAATAGGTTTGTCAATGGCAGCGTTCTTTCTGCCAAGGCATTGATAAACCTCCGATAATACCCTACTGATGACAGAAAGCTATGCACTTCCTTTGGAGTATGTCGCAGACTCGTGGCGACTATGACCTTGATCTTTTCAAGATCAGTCGCAATCCCTACGGAACTAACCACATGGCCTAACAAGAGCCCATAAGGGACTCCGAAGACGCACTTCCATGGGTTAAGAGCTATGCAAAATTGACTGCAACGCTCAAAACACTTCGGCAAAATGATCAACTGTCTATCCCTTACGATGGCTCCCCCCAGATCGTCAATGAATACTTTCAGCTGCTTTGGGGATATGTCACCAAAGGTCTTGTCGGCTGTTCTTTGCCACGAACTAGGTGCATTACACAACCCAAATGCCATCACATGGTATGCAAAGGTACCGAAGACTATAATAAACATCATTTTTAGCTTGTCTTGCTCAATAATCGCCATTTGGTTATACCCTGCAAAGCAGTCCATAAATGAGTAGATTTTCCTACCCGCTAGTTGATCCAAAATTTGGTCAATAAATGGCAACGGGTAGTAATCTTTAACAATCTGCTTATTCAGCTCTCTAAAGCCTACACAAAGACGGATTTGATTATTCTTATTCTTCCTGATCACAACTGGTGAGCACCATTCAGTATGCTGAACAGGGAAGATCAAACCCGCTTTTTGCAACTTCTGTAGTTCCTCGTACAACCCGTCCCTTAATTCAAAAGGCATACGCCTTACTTTCTGACATACAGGGCGGGTACCTTCCTTTATAGGAATAGTATGCATAGCTAGATTGGGAGGAATACCCCGAAGTTGTCATAGCTCCAAGCAAAAATATTGCGGAACTCTCGAATTAAGGACACATAATCCTCTCTTTCTTCCGAACTGAGCATGGACCCTAATTTAATTGGCCGCGAATCATTTAGTGTACCAAGATCTAGCTCAATAACGTCCGCGTCTCTTATTCGATCATGAGGTTCTATCGGCTCATTCAAGGTTATCCGATAAATATCCTCTGTAGTGGACCCTTCCTTAGATCCATCACTCGATGAAGTCTCACTACCAAATGGATCATCTATTGTTTCTGGTTCAATGGAGGATAATGGAGCTCTCTCACTCTGAGGAGACTCAGGGTAAGCATCCACTATTAAACGATGGGAACCTTGACCTAGAATCACTTGATCAGCGGGTATATCGACTTGACAGTCTGTCCGTAGAATCCATGGCCTGCCTAGCAAAACTAGATAGCTAAGACGTCCTGCAAACCTTATCACCCTAAAGTCCAGATAGCATTCCACGCTCGCAACTGTAACGTGAACCTTAGTAATGCAACCTTCTGGTTGTCTTAGACTATCATCAGCCATCCTAAGAAGTGTGGATCTGTCTTTTTGGATCTCTAGACCTAACCTCTCCATCAAGTCTGAACTTATGATATTGACAGAGGATCCAATGTCCATGATAGCATGCTCCACTAATATTCCATCCACATATGCTGGAATCCTAGGGCAATGCTTTTCAACATGATCAAACCAATCTTCCCCCACTGTAGCTATCCCCAAAGGTTCTACTATATACCTATATGCAAGATTTTCTTAAATTCCTTGCATACTCCTGGAGAAAGTTTAATCAATTGCAGGAGATTCACGTCTAGCTTGACTTCCCAAAGGGAACTTGCTAGATCAAAGTCGTGGTAGTTTGCCAAAGTTCTCTTCTCTCACCAAACCATCCTCTCCTTTGGTCTTTCCATCGGCTTTGGTGCCTCTTTTTTAGCTGGAGGGGAGCTTCAAGCTCTACCCCGAGACCTACGGACCACTTATTGCTCAAGTGTTTCGAACCGAGCGGCCATGGCTACCTCTCACATAGCCGACGCACAATGCCTACCTTACGGGTGTAGTGAGCTTACCTTGATGCTCAATCGAGTACCCTCCTCTCTCTTGCATGCCGGTAGCTCCACGATCCTTGAGGCAAGCTCAAGCAACCTCAATCTCTCTCCCATGAGCTTCATCCTCCATAGCCACGCGCGAGACAAGAGAAGAGAGGAGAGGAGGAGAAGATGAAGAGAGAAGATGGAGAGCTTCTTCTCCAAGATCCCTCACTCTCACACAATCACTCCCTCACTCCCTCACACTCTCTCAATCCCTCTCTCAAGCACAAGCAAGAAGGCAAGAAACAAGAGAAGAAGAAGAAGAAGCTTTGGCCCCACACAAGAATGAGCTTCCCATTCACTTTTGAACTTTATATACATGCCCTATTTTTCATGGGCGGTCATCCCCCTTTTTTACATGGCCGGCCATTAGCCTAGGCCCATTTTCTCATTTCCCATCGTTCTAGTCTATCCTATCCCCAACTAATGCATACAATTTGCACAGGAGTGAGCCTGGTGCTCTCTTACAAGGTTTTGGAAGTGTTTTCGTACTTAATGGTGCGCTTTTTATTCTTTTACTCTCCTTGGGCGACTCTAAGACTTCTTGAGGATCGTGCCCGTGCATTTAATTTTTTCCAAGGTCTAGTTGCCAGTTAAGGCACCTTTTCCTTCTTTTCCCTTTTTTCCATTTCCCGCTCCTCTGTGCTGCGGTAAACATTACCCCCTCCTAGCCAAGTGCCAGTCCCATGGCAATGTGGTGGGAAGTAGTGGGATAGATGATGCTATTGCTAGGTGGAATTGGTGGGTAGATGACACTGATGCTTGTGAATGAGAGGTGATGGAGTTTGATGACGATATCCAGGAGAGATTCTGGCATGCTTTAGGCTCCATGAAGATACTCGGCATCTTTCACACTGTTATGGCGCCCCTTATGTAGCCGGTCGTCTTTTGAGTATCTGAAATGCTTGAAGCAATAAGCAATCCCTTAGGAGGATGGTATTGGAGGGATTTATTCTGGAGAAACCCCCCGAACGCTGTTTGCCTTGAAAAGCCATGGCCTTGGCTAAAAATCCTTGTCTTTGAGTAGAGGGTCTTCAGTTTTGAGTTGAAGGTCTTTAGGCTTGTGGAATCAATAAGCGATCCATAGATCTTGAGGCATTGGGCATGGATCATTGGACGATGAGGTTCCAAGATCTATGCCAATGGCAGATCCATCACTGGGTTTTCCTTCTGCTTGATTTGGTTCAGTCATGGCAGCCATCAGTAGGCGGATGATTGGCAATATGAAATGTGTTGAGCCATTTAAACCTTCGCAGCGAAGCTCCTGAAGTTGTAGTAATGGAGTCATGTCCGACTCATGGAAAAATTCCTTGTCATTGGAGGATGTAGTAGATGATCTTCTTCAGCCAAGAAGCCATTTCTTGAAACACGAACATAACCTGCAAGAAAAGTTGTGCACTTCCTAGGGGGTGTGTCTGTCTCACTGTGTAGTGCATGATGACCGTGCCAGTGGAACTGGGAGATGGGTCTAACCTTGGGCAAGCCCTTGGTAATGTCCCACACTTGAGGACCCAGTTCGTGCAGTGTTGGAGGTGCGGTGCAAAACTTAGGGTGACAGGTCTGAAAGTCCTGCCCTTGACGTGCCCTAAGTGTGAAGTGGGGGAGGGGCTAGAGAGGACTCTAGATGCAGTGAGTGTGGTGCACAATAATAGTGAAGGAAGACTGCAAGCACATGTGAAGTGTCCTCCTTGTCAACCTGTTTAGTAGTGAATTCATCTTTCGGCTTTTTTTTTTTGAGAATGGGAGAGAGTACATTTGGCAAGGTATATGGCACCGATTTAGTCACGGGGTAGTCGCAGGCATTGTGATAATAATGCGTGACTTTGTAGGTACTCTTTAATACCAGCTTTAGCTCTCAGAGGAGTGGTGGAAAAGAAGGGGTGATCACACCTTGCAAAGCGGGTGTCACTCATATTTTCTAAGAGCTCTAGACAAAAGGCAGGGAGGAGAGTAGCACGCATCATCAACCTAGTCATGGCTCTACTATCTATTCTTAGGTTAATATCAAAAAAGAGTGGGGGGAGATGGGCTTCCTCTACTACAAGTTTCTGGAGTAGCAGGATTTTGATAAGTCGGAGGTAATTACAAGTGGTCAAAAATGTTGGATCAGGGCAGGAAGAAAATTCTACAAGAAAACGATTTATGGAGGGAAGTATGTCTTCTACCCTAAACACTAAGCACTCCTCAGGGCTCCTAGCATTTACATTATATATTTTCGGGAAGTCAAAATCCCCATGTAAATCTCTATCATAGTCCACTCCATGCCTACGGGGGTAGGGCATGTATATGGAATCATTACGCTCTTCGGGGAGTGAACTACAAAATGCGGTCCATGCATCAAAATTGGTGTCCCAAATCCTCCTTCGCCATTTCGGCTGTGCCTCATAGCCTTGGACGGTTTTGGGAACCAGATTGACCTTGTCTTCCCAGTACTCTTGTGGCTCTTGTCGCCACCTAGTCATTATCATGCTCCTTTCCTCCATCCATCTGTTTGCAAGTTCGTTAGCCAGATCTTTGATCTTGGCTACGACGCCTAGAGACAGGGCCCGGTCCAGAGAGCATGGGAAAGCAAATGAAAGCTCGAACGGCCTCTTATGTAACTCTCGCTGACGCCAGATGACCAACTCTTGGGGCCAGTCTACAGGATGTGTATCATTTCTCAGTGGCATGGGCTCCTCAGGGAGTTGTCGTGGAAGTGTGCGTGCTCGGCGTTGGGCCTCCTCAGCTAACTCTTGTCTCCTTCTCCTTGCTACAACTATATGTTCGGGTAGATCGGCATCTGCAGGTTCCTCCTGTGGGATCTCGGGTTGAGGCGGACTCGGCATCCTTTGCGGCTCTTCGTCCATCATCTTGCTCGAAATCCAGACCCTCTTCGACATTTCGCTCAACCACAGGGGGAATGACTGGTGGTGGTGGTGGTGGCTGCTCCTACTCCTGAAAACATAACTCCTTGAGCTCAGCAGTGGAAAGGCCCGTACAACGTAGGTAGTAGAATTGTTGCTCTTTGGTTATTCCTATACTTGTTGGAAGCTCCCGCTCTTGAAGACCGTATCTTAGAGCTCAGGTGGTTAGCTCCAACTTTCTTTTTACCTTTTCCACTGGATCATCGCCCTCAGCTTGCGTCACGTGGAGCACCGTGTTGAGGAAGGCCTGCCGCCGCCCCCGCTGGGTCTTAGTGGTTATTTCTGCAGCCTCAACCCTAGCTTCGGCAAGCATTCTTTCGCATTCTGCCACCACCAGGCGTTCGGTTAAGTCCCTTACTCTGTCAAAGTTTTTCCTTTCCCACTCCATGGCTCTCTCCTCCATCCTTTTCCTTTGTTCCTTCAGTTGGCTCGCCAGGGTGGTTACTACCTGTTGCTGCTCATTTGATAAAAACCATAACTGGTTTCTTTCTCTTAATTTCTGAGCTAGCTGTTCTTCAGCAATCCCTCTTGCTTGATCGACAATGCTGAGCCTGTGGTGCACCTCGGCCAGGATTTCTGATTTTTCTTGCACCAGCTGCTCTTGGCTTTGGATTTTAGCGAGGAATAGCCTTTTTTGATTGAAGGCCATGGCCATGAGGGCTTCTACGTCTTCCTGGGAGGTCTCCAGCGCATCTTGCAATTTTTGCACTTCATCCTGTAGCCGTTTTGCTTCAGCACTGCTGAGACCCCTGGCCCTTCACTCTTCAGGAATTCGATTTCGCTTATTAACCTGTTCTATTCTTCTAGCTCCCGCCACGACTGGGGCTCCGTGGCATGTTCTTGTGGAATAGTGGCTTCGCCTTCCTGAACCCCTTGGTAGAGCATTTCCACTTGGTTCCTTTGTTCCACCACCAGGCTCTGCTCCTTGTCCTCCAGCCTTTGTCTAAGGCGGCTTTCATTGTTTTGGGCTTCCTTCATTTTTTCTGCTAGCTGGTCCTGCATGGCCTTTAGTTCTCTCCGTCTGTCAGCTTCCTGCCTTGAGACTTCTAGCCTGAGGGCCGCTGACGTCTCCTTTTCATTCTCTAGCTCTAGCAAGGCCACCTTCTTCTCTTCTTTTGCCTTGTCCAGTTGTGTCAGTAGCTCAGCCACATATGCATCATAGTCAGTGTCGGCAGGCATGGGAGTATGGGGCATGGTGGTCAATGCCTCCAGCCTTTGTCGTTTAGGGTCTTGCCATGAATTTGCATCTGCGGTGGTGGGCCTTTTCAATCTGGTTTCAGGCACGATTTCGGCCACCTTGCTCACTAGCATCTGCACCATGGTCATGAGCTGTGCCGTGTCGAGGGGAGGTGTGGGCTGTGCGGTGGTTGCAGTCGTAGTTTCAGCCGTTGTCGGCACAAAGGAGGAAGGAAGTGGATGTAGGAGGGACTTGCCCTTACCCACGACCACTGGAGCTGCTTCCACACTTGCACTGGCTTCGACTTTATGGCGGGGGCTTATGGGTTCGAGTTCTCCGCCCCCATGGGTCTCTTCCACAGATCTTCGTGTAGCTTCCGCCAATTCGGCCAGTTCCTTCAGTCACTGCTCTTCGGCTTCTTCTCCCGCCCTTCTTTTCCTGTCCTCTTCTGCCTTCTTCGACTCCTCTCTTATCCTTGCAAGCTCCTCCTCCTCTTTCCTCCTCCTTTCTTCCTCAGCTCTTCGAGACTCTCTTTGAGCCCTTTTGATGTTAGCCCGTTCTTCCTTACTTAATTTCTCTTTCTTCTCCTTCTGTCTCCTATCACTCTTGTTTTGTTCTTCGGGTTTGCTCGCTCATGTAGGCGGCACCTCCTGCTCTCCCTTGTCACTTATTGTTCTTTCGCTTGATTCCCCTCCTTCGTGGTGAGGTGGGCTTTGATACGCAGCTTCCTCATCCATGACACCCTCATCCTTTATTACTTTGTCTATGATGGCTGTCAGAATATCCCCGTATCTGATTGTAGCTGCCTTTGACGTAGGTTTCTTCCTTGCGGAGCATGCGATTGAGGCAGGGGATTCTCCTCCTGCTGGTGCTTCCGCCGGGGTGAGGAGGGCAGCTGAACTTTGAATGGTTTTCTGTACGAACCCATTCCAGTCTATCTCTTCAGGGACTCCTGCTGCTATGCTTTCCAATAGTGGGACCCCGATCCTGTTCATCAGTGCATTGCACCGTTGGCCCGAGAAGAGGGTATGGATCATCTTTGCTTGTAATTTCACTGCTGGGTCCGGGATGTCAGCCAAGCTGATTCCATCCACGGTGTGCACCACTTCTTTCTTTACCCCCAGCATGGCGTAAACATCTCGTCTCGGCCATCTCTCTTTCTTGGGCACGAGCCCAGGCCTTTTCTATGATTGTTGCATTGAGGGGCACTTCGATTCTCCTTTCCTACTCCCCTGTCCTTACTGTGGCAGTGCCACAGTTCCTGCTCTTGTCGAAGTTCCTCAGGAAATCTGCACACATGCTGTAATCCATGGCCTGCCCCACCTTTTCCATATACTTGTGGAGGTGGCATCTGTCCACCAAGTCTTTGATTCGTGGGTTCCTCCAGGATGGCCTCGTCCAGATTCAGTGTGTGCTTGAAAGTGAACTGACTGAATCCTCGCGTCTCGATGTTGATGCCGAATTTGGTCATCTCTTCTTCGGAGAATGGGAGTTTGCCCCCTTTGTCTTGTCCTGCCATGGTAGTGACCTGTCAACACACCATGCCAACATTAATGCCTAACAATCGGCTTATTTCTAATCAAAACTCAGTTTGAGAAAAAAAAAACGTATGTGCCCAAAATGGGTATACTTGCTTAGAGGCTTGACCATTGCTATTGTTTTCCTTTGCAGTATTCTTTCATAGAAACTTACTTAATTATAACAATCTGCTAGCTAGATCGCATAACTTTCATTTTTGCTCTACTCTTGCTCACATTGCTCCCCCTTCCGTCGGGGATCTTTCAAGGAATCCTTCCTAGGATTAGCACAGGGAGGACGAGGTAAGCACTGTTTCGCGTGGGTTGACTTACCTGGCCAATAAACAATCATAGAAGCTTGGATTGTATTCGAGTTGGGCATGACAATCAAGAGTAGATGGTTGGATGGAGACTTGGGAAATGTAGGTCAAGACATCGTGGAAGAGATCTCCAGTATTGAGGCGACTGGCCACATGTAATTCCTCTGCGGTGAGGAATTGGTCAATGTAGGGGTGGGCGAGCACATGGTCGTCCAACCGCTGATTACAGGTGATGGCCAAGACCCTAAACGAGATAGGTGCCACATAAGTGGGGTCATATTCGATGGTTTTAACTGCCCTGCATTGCTCAGCATTGGTCATTA
This sequence comes from Lygodium microphyllum, assembly GCF_053477565.2. Taxonomy (NCBI): domain Eukaryota; kingdom Viridiplantae; phylum Streptophyta; class Polypodiopsida; order Schizaeales; family Lygodiaceae; genus Lygodium; species Lygodium microphyllum. Next base: position 45,520,808 of record NC_141153.1, on the reverse strand, counting down.
TTCGACAACCTTTTTTCTCCCATTGGCTCCTTAGCGTAAACCACTGCTGCAAGAACGTGGAAGTTGAGCTTGCCATCTGCGTGAGCTCTTGCAACTCCTGTTCAGGAGCAGAACGAGGAGGCTTACGATACGAAGTGATAAGTCTTCTGAGGGCAACTGATCTTTTGAGATTTCGTCGTTTGCTATCACTTCGATAGCAATTTTGGGGAATTTAGTGGTCATAAGTTCGTATTCCTCCCAAGTGCATGGTAATGCACGAACATCCAAAGCAAGCATTTTGTCAAGAAGGCCTAGGTCTAGCCTCTCATAACTTCTAGCAAATGTAGTGAAAGTTTCGTCTAACATTTTAATGCAGGTTATTAAGTCATCCCCAGAAGTTGCGGCAAGGTCCTTAGCCAAGGAGAGGAAAGGTCGTATCGCGTATGAAGGTTTAAGACCCGCTGGTGTGGGGGTGGTGCAACTGGACTGGATAGTGGGGACTCCCTCATCGGTGTCACGGGTTGGGCCTCGCACTTTGAAGCATGTTGAGGTGCTGTAGGAAGTTCCGGAGGCATGGGGGTTGTGCTAGGTTCTGAGTGGGCAGTCATAGTGATTTTTAAGTTCTCTGGATTAGGTAGGTTTAAGGCCTGTGGCATTTGCTTTGGTCGATAGATGAGCTGAGACTTGCTAGCCACAGCTGGCCATGGCCTGTTGACTATGTTCTGGGCGCCACTTGTGCAAGCCTCTCTCATTAGGGTGAGATTGCTTGTAGATGAGCTTCTTAGCTGGCCATTTTTAGGCACCCAAATCCAAGGATTGCCCTCGTAGTATCCTTGTGCCCACAAGAGATCTTTGGGAATCCAACGTGGCGTGGTTGTGTGTCTACGGCGATAGCGCCTAGACTGCCTCTTAGGTCAGGACGGTTGATAATTTTGACGTTTAGGATCATACTTGGGTGGTCTACCCGGATGTGGTTTTTGTCGTTTTGGCACCCATAGAAACTTGGACTCTTTGGCCTTGTGAGCACTCTTGGTGGGTTTGGGCTTGGGGTCGAGAGCCCGGCACGAGGTCGTAGTTTCCTTCTGTTCAGATTCGGGCTGAAGCGTGGTCGTAGGGGTTTCTACTGGTGGCTTTGTAAAGGTGGGGGAATTAAGACAGCCCTTGCTGAAGGTCATCACGATACGCACATTGCCGATAGCAAGATATATGCGATTTAGGTTGTAATCCACATTACAGTTTGCTTCTTGAAAGTGCGACCCAATAGTGACACATTACCGGCTCCTTTAGTGTCAGGTAACACATGGAAGAAGGCTGGTAAACTTTCAGACTCGATGGAAACGACCACCTTGCACTTCCCTAGGAGTGAATAAGCGGTACCCCCAAACGGGGTGAGTTTAGAGTTAGTGGGCTGTAGTTTCGGTTGACCAATGCATGTCCAATGGTCATGCGTCAAGATATTGTAGTCGGCACCTTCATCAATCAAGGCTTCGAAAGAATACACTACTCCTGCTGCGACTGTGATTCGTAGGTATGCCGGTGACACTGCTTCTTCGTCCTGATCTGTAAGGTCAGTTACAGTAGCCATGCGGACGTTTAGTGGGGGTTCTAGCATGGGTGGCTCATGTAATGGATGTGAAGGAGGATAGTACTTCTTAATGCGGCTGCCGTTAAAAAAGCCTATTCCTTCACCGTCAAGTGTCTCCAACTCGACATTCCCGGTCCTACCAATCATGCGTACTCTGAAAGGCCCTAGCCCCCAAAACTTCATCTTCTATTTATGTCCTTTTACCGAGTATAGCAGAACAAGGTCCCCTTGCTCGAAGTCTCGCTGCTTGACATGCTTGTCAAACCACATCTTTCGTTGAGCCTTTTCACAAATCAGAGAGTGAGTGGCAAGGAGTCGGGTCTCCGTTAAGCGCTCTAGTTCCACCAAGCGGTTGGTCCAAGCCTCTCTTCCCTCAAAACGCTCCTGGACTGCTAGCCTCAAACTAGGGATGAAGAATTCTAAGGGCAAAATGGCTTCAGTTCCGTACGTCAGCCTAAAGGGCATCTGTCCTACAGCCGTTTTATAAGCTGTGCGATAGGCCCACAAGGCCGCCATTAGCTTGTTGTCCCAGTCACTTCTTGAAGTAGACACGACTTTTGTAAGCACGTTGACTAAGATTTTATTTGTGGATTCAGCTTGGCCATTAGCCTGAGGGTAATAGGGAGAGGACTTTCGATGAATTATTAGGAAGGTAGAGAGCAAGTGGGCAATCACTTCATTAATGAAGTGTGTGCCTTGGTCGCTTACAAGTTCGATTGGACAGCCAAACCGTGAGATGACCTGCTCCCACAAGAACTTTGCGGTGGTCCTAGCATCATTCTTCCTCGTGGCTCGTGCCTCTGCCCATTTCGTTAGATAGTCGGTTGCCACTATGATGTATCAAGCTTGGGAATATTGTGCTACAGGACTGATAGGTCCAATAAAATCGATGCCCCATTTTTCAAAGGGTTGTCGGGCTATGACAGGGGTCAACTCCATCTTGTCCTTTCGCACAGGCACTTTGGTCCTTTGGCACTCATCGCAGTGCTTTACAAATTTAGATGCATCGGGGAATAGGGTGGACCACCATAGCTGGGATTGTGGCACCTTTTGAGCTGTTGTGTCCCCGCTAAAGTGTCCTCCAGCGATTCCGCCATTTGCTTCGTTCAATGCGTCATGCATCTCGTGCTCACATACGCATCTGCGCAATAAACCGTCTTGTCCCAACCTGTAGAGTTGGCCAGCTATCAGTTGGTATGGCTGGAGCCCCAAGAGGAACACCAAGGAAAAGGGAATTCTCTTGCAAGAAAATCTATCTTGTAACATCAACAAGCTTTTTTTATTAGGTTTTATATGATCACAATGAAGAAAAGAACACCAGGCACAACAAATCTTCATGCAGCATCATGTAGATCTCCCACGGATTTGATAGAATCAACCATATTCTTCAATATCTTCACAAAATCCATCAATATAACAAAGAAAGCAAAGGAATACACCATCTTTGAATGGAAATACATCACATAGTATTCATCTTCAATATCTTCATAGTCTTCTCTCGCAATCTCTCACATACAATCACTCTGTTTTAATAGAATTGGCTATCTCTAACTCTCTCTCTCTCTCTCCATCAATAATACATCATCTCCTCACTATAATCTCTCATAATCACTCTCAATAATCCTTCTTAGGTCATGGAAACCCCTCCCGAGAGGTATGTCTGATATGAAGAGTCACCAGAGCCACTACAGTGTCCTTTCATAGCTCACTACTGTCACTTCACTCCAGCCTTTACTTGAGTCTTCAGCAGCTACTTCTTTCACTTCTTTTAGCTCTTTTGCACTTGTATTCACCTCTTTCCAAGGTTAGAAAACTTTCCCAAGCTACACTCTCATCCAACAGAACACATACAGAAGCATACAGAACAGTCACAGTACAGTACCAGAACAGCTACAGTACAGAGACAGTACAGAGGCAGAAGCTCTATAGAAGACCTACAGAAGGTCATCAAAACCACATAACTCATACCAAAACCATTCCAAACTCTCAAAAACTATTCAATAAGCTTTCACAATATCTCAACCTTCATCAATCATCAATCCATCCCTCCTACAGAAAGAAAACAGAACAAAACAGAACAAAACAGAAGGTATACAGAACCAATCAGAACCAATCAGAACATCACAGAACCTCATATCTCCACTAATAAACATCATGAACTTCCAAAACATAATCAATATCATCCAAAACACTCTCAAACCACTTCCAAACCAATCAATCATCTCATAAAATCAACCATTCAGCTCTCAAAAACAATAAAAATCAGCCAAAAAATAGGTCATTTCAACACTCAACATATCCCCACACTTAATAAGGAAGCGTCCTCGCGAACCAGGAAAAAGGGAATACAAGTACATTCAAAAGCTCAACTTTGATCTTCAATACATCTTCAAAAACAATCCATCCAACCACGACCCCAACTTATAACCTGTATCTGATATAAAAATACAACGAAAGGAAAACCCTTTAGACATTAACACTTCTTATCAAACTAAAAATCACAACAAACTTGTAAAGGATATAAGAATTTTCTTCTTCTTCTTCTGCATCATCAGCATCTTCAACTCTCCAACCACGACCCCATCACCACAATTCTCCAAAAATGTGGCTCGCACGAAAACCAATCCAATAGGCAATCACCATGTTCTTATTACATCAATTAACCCACAACACAAACACTACACACAACACAACCATCTGAATGACTCCTCCAAAAAGAGAGATTTTCATTAAAAAGCAGCCACCATACATTGGAAAAGGTATCAATGAAGATGATTCCTCTTGAAAGATTGGTGATTTCGAAAATGATCCATAGACAAGGATTCATCTACAAATGTTTTGGGAGGATTTTGAAAAAACTGAAGACAGCACATCCTTTCCAATAGGACAAGGTATCTGCTAGGCAAACAAAGGGCATGAAAATACAATATATCCAGTTGCTGGAAATCAATGCTCACATTGACATTCATGCACAACTTTGGAATAGGCTTTGAATCATTATGAGAATGCCTATGCATATACGCCAGATACCAAGCAAAATGAGCAGTTAATCCCATTGAAGGATCGGCAGACTGTGAATACTGCTGAGCAAAATGAATATAGTTCTGGTATGCTTGACTGGCAGCTGTCCATTCTCCTGGAATTACTGGCCAGTTTATCTGAGATCCTGTAAGGGAATCATTCGAGCTCCATCCCCGTCTTCTGGAAATCTGATTATCAAAGCCGTCATAGTCACTAACCAACTGAGGTGGTTGAGATATAGAAGTGGCAGGAGATGGAAGTGGAATAAGGAAAAGGGGATGAAGAGAGGGGTAGGCAAAATCATAAAAGGAAGAATGATTTAAAGGAGTGGCTGAAATTTGTAGGGAATCAGTTAGGAAGGGTGTTAACTGATAAATAGGAAAGGTAGAATGTACATGAATGGATGGAGAAGGACATGGTGGAGAAGGGGAAAATACTCTATCCTCAATAAAAGAGCAGTATGTAAAGATGGGAATTTGAGGAAAAGATGAAGGTTGGAAAAGAAGGGGTAAGATAGTTGTGGAATTGGTTTGACAGAGGGAAAGATATATATCATATCAGTGAGCCATTTGTTGGTAATACAGTAGGGTAGGAACAGAAGTCCTAAGAGAGATCTTCTATGATAGGCATAAAAAAAAGTAGAATCAAATGGATTATGTTTGGAAAGATAAGCTAAGAGATCCACCCTCAGTTGATTAGTGCTCTAGGCATAGGTAGGGGCTGTGTTCTGTCTTTGATTCAGAACCACAGAATCAATCATGGTATGCCAGGAATTATCAGGGCAATTAGCCACTTTGGAGGAGTAACTCTGAAACATGTCATCTATTCGCAACTCCAAATGGCTGACATACAAAACAGCTTGTAAAACCACGTCTCCCACATACCAAGCCATATCCACTTCATCTGGAATCAACAAGTCTCCTCGCAGATACATATATGGCATCAACATGGTATCTGTCGTGGCAGAATCTTCAAACACCATCCTTACCACCTCTGTCAGCAACTCAGTAGACCAAGCCCCACTCCATCCATCCTCTGGAAGAGATAAATCCATCGTGGAAAGCTTCATGTAGAAGGCCAACTTCTGTAATTGGTAGTGGACAAAGAAAGAATGGTCTGGAGGAACACGTTCCTGAAACTGCTCAAATGTAGACCATAGCAAATCCATTCTGGATTGCAATCTTTCCACTTTATCTTGGAATAGAGAATACAAAGTAGCATGTCTCTGAAGAGCAGCCAAGTCCTGCTATGAGAGAGAAGGGATCAAGGGAACATGAGGGCTTGGAGGAACAGACCGTCACTTTGCCAGTTGATCTTGCAACTGCTTGATTTGGGAAGCTTGTGATTCCACTGTGTCATTAGCAGTCTGTAAGGCTGAAAGTTGACATCTAAAAGAGTTTGGAACTCTTACGCTTCTATGGACATCCTCTCCTTCTCCTCTGAAAGGCTAGTAACCTCTGATTGAGCCTCTATTAATTGAATCTTCAAAGAAGATATCTCATCTCTTTGGGTTTGAACCAGTTGGGTTTGTTGCTCCATCTTCTTAACATCCAGCATTTCCCGAGTCTGTTTTTGCAACAGCTTCAAAATCTCTTCATTAGAGAAAAGCTGGCGCATGGTAACAAAGGGTTCACCTTTGGAGGGAAGAGACAGAGCCTTCCCTAGGCCTCGAGGTGTCAAAGTCATAGAAATACCCTGGACCAGTCCCGACTTCTTGCTTACAAAGAGGCCAGAAACTCATCACACATCAATGGATCCTCTGGAAGCAATGGAAAGGAGGTAGCCACAAACGAGTCCCGCCTTCGTGAGAGGCTCAAAAGTGAGTAGGGAAGAGTAATCCCTACTGACTAGTGGGACATACTTGATAGGGAGAGGAGCGTGAGAAGGCGCCATTCAGATGGTTACACACACACCACAAACACAGACAATCAAGGAGAATGCCTGCAAAGCAACAGACCAAAAAACCAAGGATAATATATCAACCAAAAATGGTAAAACGTGACTCGACCAACTATCCCCAAGCAAACCATAGCCTAGAAAAAATTCGACATGACCTCTAGACATATGCGACCGAAAGCTTCATGTTATGCAACATGCAAACACCCAAAATCCCCGTATCAGGCAATAAAAGAAAAAAAAATACACACCGTACCCGTAACCGTAACAAAGAACTGAACCAAAACATCACAATAACCCACACATATCAAGACCACAACTTTGATAATCAAGGTTGACCATGGAGATAACTCCGAAGACTTCGCATACCCATCCCACGAAATTGGGTTCATTAAAAAGGGGAAATGAAGTGCAGTGAGGGGGAATTAATTTAATGAAGGGTTCATTTTAATAAATTATTAAGAATGGGTGAATTGTTATTAAGTGATAAACCTTAACAAGAAAACGGCGGTTCCTTCTTAAAATTTAATTACCAATTATTAAGTTAAAGCGATGCTTTAATTCGAATCCCGGACTTCGATACCCAGACTGGGTCTCTAAATGCAAGTTCATTTATTAAAAATTAAGGTGATGTGGAGCGCTTTTTTGCCAGCGCGTGCTTTTGTGACGGCTGGTTCATTTTAATTAAAAATATTAAAGTGCCTCTTAAGCGCACTTAGCATGTGCTAAGTGAACGGCGGGTTCATTTTATTTAAAAAAAATGGTGTGTTAGGCGCGAATGCGCATGCCATGGTGGTGTTTAGGGTTCATTTTAATAATTAACTCTGAGTTTTGGGGTAGCTGAAAAAAATAATAAATAAAAGGGAAAATACCTGGTAGTGGTGTATGTAAATGCAAAGAATGCGCTCTCCTCAATCCAAAAAATATCTGGATTTTTTCGATATTTTTAGGTTGTGTTTTGAATGAAAAAAGATTTTTTTTAAATGAATTTAGGTGTGAAATGAAATATTTTTTCAGCTTAGAAAATATGCCACAATAAGTAAAAATGTTAATGGAATTTTTAGGAATTTTTTAAAAATTAATTTGAAAGTTTTTTGCATTTTTAATGATTTTTTTTTGAGTATTTTTAAAAGAATGTTGAATGTTAAAATGGTTTGAATTTTTTTCTTGAAATTTATAGGTCAAAAAAATAGTGCAATTTGCTGCAGAAATAGTAGGAATTTTTTTAGATTTTTTTGGAATTTTTTTCAAAATTTTAAGTGTTTTTTAATGATTTTTTTAAATTTTTCAATGTTTTTTTTTGTTTTTTTAATTTTAAAAGGGTTTGCGGGTTTGTGAATTAAAAATCTGGGAAAATACCCAGAAAGAGGCTGCGTGGCAGCTGTGTGTCAGCAACCGGCGAATGATCTCCTGCTCACGATCCCGCACACGAACACGCACAAGCAATCTCAATCACGCGCTCGCGCGTACACACCTGCGCGTGTGTCGGCGTCTCGAGGGTGTCTGCGGGTGGGACGGGGGTTTATAGAGGGGGTGTGGTGAGGTTGCTGCGGGGGAACAGGGGTTATGGAGGGGGTATGGTGAGCCACTGCGGGTCTGCAGGGTAGGACAGGGGCTTACGGGGAGTAGGGTGGTTGTGAGTGTGGGGTGAGGGTGGGACTGGGGGCTTGCAGGGAGGTGGGGGGGGTGTGTGTGGGACTGGGGGCTTAGATAGAGGTGGAGTATGTGTGTAGTGTGTGTGTGATGGGGGGGAAGGGGGCTGAGGTAGGGGTGGGGGGTTAGTGGGTGGGGTTAGGTGTGTAATGGGGGGGAAGGAGGGCTTAGATGGGGTAGGAGTGTGGGTGTTGGGTTGCAAGGGGGGAAGGGGGGTTTAGGAAGGGGTTGGTTTAGTGGGTGGGGTTAGGTGTATAATGGGGGGGAAGGGGGGCTTAGAGGGGTTAATGGGTGTGTGGGCAGTGGTACACGTGGCGGGTCACCATGTAGGGTCAACGGGCACAGGCGGGCTCCACGTGGCGAAGGCGGGAGACCGTGGCGGGCGCCGACGTCAGCGGCGGCGTGTAGGCGGTCTTCACGGCAGCCAGGGCAGGGGCGGGCAGAGGGCGCTGTTGGCGGCGGGCGTCGTGGGCTGGAGGCGGGCGACACTACGGGCTCCAGAGTCGTCATCGACGAGGAGGCGACACCTGGCGGGCAGGCGCTGCAGGTCAGGCGAGGGGCGACACCCGGCGAGGAGGGGGCGACCATGGCGGGCGGCGGCAAGGGCGCCACAGGACCGTGGCGGGCGGCGGCAAGGTCACCACATGACCGTGGCGGGCGGCGTGCAGGACCGAGGACGAAGAGGGAGGGGGCAGAGGCGCAGAAGAAGGGGGCGGCCGAGTAGTACGGCAGGGACAAGGGGGGGAAAGGAGAGGAAGGAGAGATGGAGGAGGGTAGGAGAGGGAGAAGAGAAGATGAAGGAGGAAGGGAGGAAGAAGATGAGGAGGAAGAGGGAGGGAGGCGGTTAGGGGGGAAAGGGGTTGGGGTAGGGGGGGGGCGATAGAGAAGGGTGGGGGTGGGGTAATGGGCGGGAGGGGCCCAAGGGGAAAGGGTGGGGGTAGGGTTGGGGTGGGTAGGGGCCCAAGGGGAAAGGGTGGGGGGGGGGGGGGCGCGGGGGGGGTGCCTAGAGGCTCCCGGAGTGAGTCCATGTGAAATAATGGGCGGGGGGCCCATGAGAGAAAGGCATACCCCCGTCCCGCGCCCGTGCGCGGGGCGGGGTAAAAAAAATTTGCTGTGACGGGATCGGAATAGCGCCGGAACGTCGGGACGGGTCACCTGAACGCGACCGAGGCGCGTTGAGACGCGTAAAATCGAAAACGGGCGCGTTCACGCCCAGGACGAGTCGCGTGAAAACACGTAAAAATAAAGAAAAATTAATATCTCCCAATCCGGACATCAAAACGAAATGGCGTAAAAACAAAAAGTGGGCAGGACGGCAGGGGGAAGACAGGGAAAATGTGCAATGGGGGTTCCGGGGGGTAAAGGGCGTTCACGTGCAAAAAACATAAAAAACGGATCAAAAAACGCAATTAAAAATTAATATCGGAAGATCCGTGTATCGGAACGAAGTGCAGGAAAAAGGAAAAATGTGTTGAAGGACGTGCCCGACAATCCTATCACGTCAGAACAGGGTTCCGACTGAGATAAGATGCGTTCACGTGGAAAAAACCCAAAAAACAGACCCGAGAATGGAATCAGAAATTAATATTGGACGAACCGTTCGCCGGAATGACATGCAATAAAAAGGAAAAATGTCCGCAGGAAGGGGGGTACAGGGTTGGCACATTAAAATGCAGTTCCGATTGAAGTAGGAGGGTTCACATGCGAAAAACACCAAAAATACACCCGAAAACACATTTAAAAATTAATAATTAAAAATCCAAAAGTCAAAAGAGGGTGGAGGAAAAAGGAAAAAGGTGGGGGAAGGCATGATGGACATGGCTATCAAATCAAATTGAAATTTCGATGCAAACAAGGCAGGTTCACATGGAAAAATGTCAAAAAGACACACGAAAAAGTCCCGAAAAACCGCAAAATTAATATTGGACAAACCGTGCATCGGAAGGACACGGAGTAAAAAGGAAAAATGTCAGGGGGAAAGTTGTTGTCAAGGCTATGATGTCATATCACAGTTTCGAAGCAAGCAAAGCGCGTTCACATGGAAACCGGCTAATGTGCGCAAAATGCTTCAAAAATTAATAACTCGAAAATCGTGCATCAGAATAGGGGTAGGTAAAAAGGAAAAATGGTCAATTCAAAAGGAGGAACAGGACTATAAGGTTGGATGTGAACTTCGGTGAACGTAGGGTACGTTCACAGGGCAGGACAACAAAATCAGGGAATTAAGGAGAACTGCAAGGGAACAGCCCCAAGGGTGGGTGGAAAATGAACGATTGGGTGGGAAGGGACCCCATTAGGGTAAAAGAAATTCATGGCATACAGGCATTAGCAGGTTGAGGCATATGCAAAGGGGTACGCAATGTAGACGCGCAGGGATGCGTCCCCACACTTAAGACCTTAATGGACAGGGTTAACCTAGCAACAGGGACCTAGGACCACGCAACAGACCAGCCACTAACGTCCCCACACTTAAAACATGACCGTCACTGAGAAACAGAAGTGATAGGGTTAGAAAAACTTGACCCATATTGTCGAGAATCAAGGTTGATTGTCGATGGCACGTCCTGTGTCGTTGTCGGCTGCAGCAGGAGGTACCAAGGTATCTTCACAGCACACATCCGTCATGGCAGGGACCACGCGGCAGCACCCAGGGAGGCAGCTAGTTGAAGGAATCGCAGGAAATTTGTCGATGATGAGGGATATTGCACTCAACTCACAGTCACTCAAATGGAATGAAAGAACTGTCACTCGCCCCAGGACTAATATCACTCGAGGAATAATGATTGAAACCCATATCTCATACCCGGTTTAGGAATTGAAAAGGGGGATGGTACAGAAGGAGTATGTCAGGGTGCACAGTTGATGGTGCATCAGTGCGTCCAACCCATCTGGCATAAGTGCAAGGAGGAAGGCAAGGGAGCCTTACAGTGCAGTGTACAGAACTGGATGACGTATCTTGTGTTGACGGCAGAGACCCATCCCATGGGTGCATAGGGAAACGGGAACATACCTGACTCCAAGTGTCGTAACGTCCCTCAATCTCACCTCTCGGTAATTGATTGAAGAAACTCCAGTCACACTCAGCCCACCCTCTGTCTCACGCTCTGCTGATAGATACAGGAGGGCAGCCCTTTCCTGAAACCCATTGATGTAATCCTCACGGTCACTTGTGCAAAGGTTGTATGCCTTGTGCGCATTTGATGGTGCAACTGTGCATCCCACCCTGTGCTGGCATACGGTGCGAGAAGGAAAGCCAGGGAGCCTTATAGTGCAGTGCACAGAAACAAATTGTGCTTTGTGCATTGAGAGGCCCATCCCGTGCGTGCAACACTTCATTCACACTTCTCACCTCTCATTTGATTTGAAGGCAAAGACTGGTCACTCGCCCCACCCTCTGTCTCACACTCTATTGATAATTACAGAGGGCAACCCATACTCACTTCCCCATCCGGTTAGGATGAAAGCTCACATCACTCAAGGGATTGTCGATGAAGATCGCGTCATCAGTTTGTTGAAGAGGCATACCCAGGGAGATAGCCATCAGATCGAACGTTGTGTTGGATAGGATATGGCATATGCTAGAGGACAGTTAGACACTTTGCAGAGAGACCCAGGACACAGCGTACCAAGGGAGGCAGCTTCGGAACTGGATCCTGGGGATATCAATTGATGAATCCACTTTCTGGACTGCTGGGTGTTGCCACATTTTCCACAGCCAGCTTCTCGCCCAAGGGTGTTTACCACCTTTTCTTGAAACGAGGCCTGCTATGACAGGAAATTACTTCCTTTTCTCCCATAACAGTTTTGTTTTTTTTCTTTTCTTTTTTCTTTTTTTTCTTTTCCTCCTACTCCCGAGGGTGTTTCCACCTTTTCTCGAAGAATAGGTCGGCATGACAGGGACCGAAGTCCTTTTCTCCCATGACCAATATGTATATTTTTTTTCCTTTTTTTTTCTCTCTTCGAATTAAGCAAGAAAAATGATAGAAATACCACTTGTCAGAACCCACCTCGCCACTCGCTGGTGGAAAATAGAGAATAAGAGATCAAGGCTGGAAGATGGAATTGAGGGGACAGAGGGTTGCGTCTATCTCATCAGGAGTGGCTGAAGAACGGCTATCAGAAGTAGCATCATAAGAATGACAGTGCCACGCCAACGAGGGAAACGATCAGGTGACCATGATTGTCAAGATCCCCAAGGAGGGAAGTACTTCTTCAGACGATATCCATTGATCAGGAAGGGATCATCAGAGGCATCAACGGTCTGCACTTGGACAAAGCCATTAGGGTTGACGGCAAGTACCTTATATAGGCCCATCCACCACTGTTGAAGCTTGCCAGGAAACTTGCCAAATCGTGAATCATAGGCTAGGACCAAATCACCTTCCTTGAACTCCTTGTGCTTGATGAAGCTGTCATGGTAAGCCTTACGTCGAGCTTGCGTGGCTTCCATGCACTGTAGAGGCATCCTGCGAGTTTCGTCCAAACATTCCAGGTGCAGGAGACGGCGTTGCAGTGAATCATCGTCCCCCAAACGCTCTTTGATAGCCACTCGCAAAGAGGGCAATTCCAGTTCAATAGGGAAAACAGCTTCTGTACCATACACCAGCTGAAAGGGTGTCTGTCCTGTTGCTGCTTTATGGGAGGTTCTATACGCCCAAAGGGCCTCTGTAAGTCGATTATCCCAATCACGACAATGTGCGGTAATTGTTCTTGTCAGAATCGAGCAGAGGATGCGATTCGTGACTTCGACTTGGCCGTTGGCTCTGGGGTAATAAGGAGTGGACTTGCGATGGCGGATCTTATACAGCTCTGTTAACTCTTCTATGACTTTATTAATGAAATGAGTGCCTCAGTCACTTACCAGCTCTAAGGGACTGCCAAAACTAGTGATGATATTCTCGTACATGAACAGGGCCACGCTGTTACCATCGTCCCGCTTTAGGGCTTTAGCTTCACACCACTTTGTGATATAATCCGTACATACCAAGATGTATCTGTTCTGTTTCCTTCTGGTGGGAGGATCGATTGGACCTACGAAGTCGATGCCCCACTTCTCAAACGGCTTTAAAGGAAGGATAGGTTGCAGTGGCATGGCACTTGTCTTCGTGGGTTTCCCCATTCTTTGACAAGCATCACATTTTTTACATTAATCATAGGCATCCTTGTGAATGGTAGGCCACCAGTATCCTGCTAGCAGAGCCTTCCTGGCTGTAGCTTCTCTTGCAAAGTGGCCTCCACATGGCTCGTCATGGCAAGCCTTCAGAACAATCCCAATCTCGTCTCCTGCAACACATCTTCTGAGCACTTCATCTTTGCCTTTCTTATACAGTGCACCGCCTAATAGGGTGTAGGGGGTTGATTCTAACATAAGCTTCTTCCTTTCCCGACTAGAAATGCCAAGAGGGTACTGTTGGGTTGCCAGCAGATTGGCAATGTCTGCATACCAGGGGGTTACAGTTTCTACTAGGAATAGGGAAGCATCAGGGAGGTCTGGATCATCCTGCTCCTCGACTGCAGTTTGTGGGATACGCGACAGATGATCAGCCAGAACATGGGAATGACCAGGTTTAGTAATCACCTCAAAGTCGAACTCTTGAAATAGAAGGAGCCATCTCATCATTCGTCCTTTCATGTCCGCTTTGTTCATCAGGAAGGATAGGGCCTCATGATCCACATAAAATTTAAAGTGGGTAGACAGTAGGTAATGGCGGAACTTCTCTAAGGCAAACACCATTGCCAAGCACTCAAGCTCTGTCACTGTATAGTTCCATTCCCTATCAGTGACTTTTCGGCTTGCGTAATAGATCGGTTGATCCAGCTTCAAGGAGCCCTTCTGGCATAGAACTGTGCCTAAGCCTTTAATAGATGCATCAGTGTGTACATGAAACTCCTTCGTCCAATCAGGAGGTTGCAAAATGGGTGCCTCAATTAGACATTGCTTCAGAGTGTTGAAGGCTTTGTCACATTCTTCCGTCCAAACAAACTCTGCATCTTTCCTCAGAAGCTTGTGCAACGAGGTTGCCTTTGTTGCAAAATGGGCTATGAACCTTCTGTAGTAACCCACATGGCCTAGGAATCCCCTCAACTGTTTGAGGTTGGTGGGTGCTGTCAGAGGTACAATCTTTTTGATCTTTGCAGGGTCTGTTGATATCCCTTATGCAGAGACAATGTGGCCTAACAGAACTCCAAAAGAGACCCCAAAGATGCATTTGTGGGGATGAGGGAAATCCCATACTCCCAGTATCGGTCAAAGCATTGTTCCAGGTGTCCCCAGTGTTCACGGATCAAACTATAGACACAGAAGTCATCCAAATATACCTCAATAAAGTCGTGCAGGTGATTTTGGAATGCGGCCATCATGACTCACTGGAAAGTAGCAGGGGCATTGCAGAGCCCAAATGGCATCACTCGATAAGCATAGGTCTCCCATTCTGTGGTGAAAGTTGTTTTGGATTGGTCCTCTTCTACTATCTGCACTTGGTTGTATCCACTGAATCCATCCAGAAGGGAATAAAGCTCATGTCCTGCCACTGTGTCCAACAGTTGGTCTGTGAAAGGAATAGAAAAGTGATCCTTCTTTGTCTTGGAATTCAACTTGCGGAAATCCACACAGATTCGCAATTTGCCATTCTTCTTGGGTACAACCACGATGAGTGAGACCCATTCACTATTTACCACTGGATAGATGAACTCGGCTTCTAGAAGCTTCAGCAGCTCTGCTTTCACCAATGTGGAATAATTCGGGTTCATTCGCCTCTGTCGTTGCCGTACAGGTTTGGCATTAGGCTCCAAGTCAATATGATGCTGACATATTGTGGGATCAATCCCCTTTAGGTCTTTGTAGGACCATGCAAACACGCCCAAATTCTCTTTCAACAAGTTGTACAAAGTTGACAACTCCTCTTCTGGTAGGCTGCTACCCACCTTCAAATGGCGTTCAGTGCCATCTGCATCCACAAAGGTTAACTGCCTTTCACCTTCTACTTCACGGATGAAGGTCCCACGGAGTGCTTCTGGGTACAGATCCGACTCCTTCAAGGGAGTGGTGTCCTCTTCTGATGTCCCACTAGAACCAACTTCTTCTTTTGGTGGAGACTTAGGTTGCTCCTTGAGATGTTGAAATGGGATTAGAGCCGTTTCGGGTTTGGTTTCACAATTAGTTATCTCTTGGCTTGAAGACTCATCTTCTGATGACACGTCCAGAAATGTCACATAACAGGGACCCTCTGAGTTCTGTTGGGTTTGTGGGACTTGTGCTTGTTGGCACGGTGCATCATCATCATCTTTCTTTGGCAAAGGTAGGTGAGGGCGGCAAGAGCCACTACTGAAATATGGCTTGTTCTTCTTAATCCATTTCTTATAAAGATTTTGCATATGAGAAGATCCATTTACCAAACCAAATGGTACCATCGCCATTCTGTCCCACAGCATGAGCTCGTCTGCTTCTGATACTTCTGAAACTTCTTCTTCGTATATAACCTCTTCAGGTGGGATAGACTCTTCCATCTCGCTTTGATAACCTTCTTCTTCCATATCATCTCCATCCTCTTCTGTTTCTGTCTCTGTCTCTGTCTCTGGCTCTGTCTCTGTCTCTGTCTCTGGCTCTGTAGGAGCTCTGTAAGAGAAGAACAGGTTCTCTATTTCATCCTCTGCCTCTGTCTCTGGCTCTGCTATGGCCATGTAACAGGGAGAGCAGTACATCCATGCTTCTATCTCACTGTCAGAAGTGATTTCGGAAATCATTCCTAGTTCAGGCAGGAAATATTCACCCATTGACAATGGCTTTGCATCTTTTGGGAGTTGGCTTACAGTATCCACTGTTAAGGAACGTGCCACTGTTTTCTTGGGAAGGATCTGTTTGACAGCATCTTCGTCTGCTAATGTTCCATCTGCAGCCTCATTAGGGGAGTCAGAAGATAATTCCAGGGAGGTGGATCCATGTCTTTTTGAGAACCATATAGCTTCAGCACCACTTTGTTAGGTCCTCTACCCAAGGTCAAGGTTCCTTTGAACCAATCCGTCCTTGCTCTGGCTTCAAAAATCCATGGTCTGCCCAGTAACAGAGAGTAGGATGTACCATAAGAGTTTGGCTTCACCACCAGATAGGTTAGCCAATAATCTTTTCCAGCCACTGTAGTCTTCACATATGGGAGAATGCCCAAAGGCTTGATTCTGCTCGGATCCGCCAGTCTGATGAGCCATTGGGTTGGTTGCACACCTTGTAGGCCTAGATCCTTCATTGTCACATCCGTCATAATGTTCACTGATGAACCTCCATCAATCAGTGCATTTGCAATAAAGCAGCCTTCTATCCACACGCCAGTCTCTGGGGTACCCGGATCTAGGAAGGCGTTAGCCACGTCCACTTCTTTTACAGGCTCTGGAGCTCTGTTGGACTTTATTGCTGTTGAGGGAGCAATCCTTAAGCCACGTCTTCTTGTCAGTATACTTTTGAATCTTTTTCGACAACGAGGAGATAACATCAATAATTGTCGAACTGTGAGGTTTGGTTTAAAGGTATCTAGATCTCTGACCAGATCGTATTCCTTAATAGGTTCCACTGGCTTCTCTAACCGGTTAGGGAATGGGGCAACACCCATTTTCATTTTCCTTGTTTCTTCCAACAGGGGCATCATGGGGACTTCTTCTGCCACTTGTGGCACTTCCTCCTCTTCTATCTCCTGGACCTCTGGTCTTGTCTCTGGAACTGTCTCTGTGACTCTCTGTGGCACTGTAGTGCTCTATACGATACTGTCAGGCTCTGTTCTGTTCTGTTCTTCTGGTGGAAGATTGAACTTCACTGTTCTGGCAGGAGGATTATTTTCTTTCTAGATAGGTGGTTCCTTCTTCTTTGCGTGCGTGATGGCAGCAACTTCCAATTCCACTAAATTGGAGGTAGGCTCTTGGGCCTTGGCCGGACTATCAGTAGCACTGTTTTTCACTGGGGCTGGGCTTGGACAGTCTTTTGCAGTGTGACCTTCTCCTTTGCATCGACTGCATAAGGGCTTATAATCCACTGACCTTCTGGGATTTGGACAATTTGGTGAAATGTGTCCCTTTTCTCTGCATCTGTAACACTCTACTTCTGATCTCTAACCACCGCCAGACTGTCTTCCTCTGTAACTTTGGGATGGAAACCTCCTTGGACTGAAATTAGGACCAAACTCTCTAGGCTTGGGTCCAATATCCTGTGTTGTCATTTTGGATTCCAACAAAACACAATATTAGTGAGTTTGAGAATCTCCCAATTCTCATTTTTTGAATACTAAAAAGGTGGCACCCGGATAACATGCCCATAAGTTTCTCAAAACCATATGATGTAACTTATCATTGAAAAGAGCTTGAAAAATGGAATCTATTGAGCTATAGAGAGCTCGATTTGGAGTTATAATGTTCAAGTTATGACAAATCCAAAGATTTGACCACGTGTTCCAAACTTATGGAAAATTCCCATATTTCCCAATATGGTGTTACAAGTTAAATCTTGCGTCTTCTTCCTTTCTTCTCCTATCATGCATCTCCTTCAGAGAGCAAATATCCTCTGTATGGTTCTTCCATAAACAGTAGGAACATAAAGCTCCAAGAATGGTTAGTTTTTATGTACATTCAGTGGCTAAATGGCATGCTTGATGACACTTACCACACCAAGTATTTGACCGCATCACATCTCTTCCTGCTCCTGCCACACTGGATATGCTAACGGTATTCACTTTCAGCATCTGTAGCTGCTCTGTAATCACATCCATCAACTCCTTTTTGATATTTGCAACTGAGTTGGATAAGTAATCCTTCAAGCTTTCTCCTCCTGAGGTACTGGCAGTAGGGTTTTGAGGAGTCTCTGTAATCACTGCATAAACAGGTTGGGCTGGTGCAGAGGGGTCTCTGTTCTGATTCTGATTCAGAGCTCCTGTTTGAACTGTTGGCAGTTGGCTCCAGTTGGTAGGGTTCCACTGTTGCTGCTGATTTGGCATTGGGAAAATTGGTTGGGACCATTGTTGTTGTAGTTGAACCATCATTTGAGGCATGGATTGTGGCCACTGTGGATTTGGTGCACTGTCTGTGATACTGGGGGCATCTGTTGGTAGGGGTAGGGGACTGTCCGTGGGACTGCATTTGGTGGGTATATCATTCCTGGCATCAGAGGAGGTAGGACTCCTCTTCCTGGATTCATCGCCAATCTAGCTTCCACTTCATCGTACAGTCTTGCACCTTCTGTTGCAGCTTGCAGTGTGGCTAGTCTTTGCAGCTCCACAAACCTACGGACTTCTGGTTGTAATCCTCTAAGAAACACCCCCTTTTGAATGCCATCATCTAGATTATGGTTAGTCCATCTCTTCAGGATGGATTCCATTCATGAGACATAAGCTTCTACTCTTTCTCCAGAGGACTGACTTAGGTTCATAAATTTCTCTCGCATCCGCTCTTCAAAACCTTCACGCCTGAATTTAGTGAGGAAGGCCAACTTCAGGTCGTCTGATGTGCCAAAAGGTCCTGCTGCTTGTCTCTCATACCACTGAAACACCGCGCCTTTGAAAGTGGCGGGGAATATTGCTAACCAATGCTCAGGGGTTCTGGCATTGTTAGCCTCACATGCTACCATAAACTCTGCTACATGAAGATCGGGGTCTTCATTGTACTCTCCCTTAAAAACTGGCAATGGGACTACATTCGCTGGCCTATCATCAATATTTCCAGGA
This sequence comes from Lygodium microphyllum, assembly GCF_053477565.2. Classification (NCBI taxonomy): domain Eukaryota; kingdom Viridiplantae; phylum Streptophyta; class Polypodiopsida; order Schizaeales; family Lygodiaceae; genus Lygodium; species Lygodium microphyllum. Next base: position 45,501,977 of record NC_141153.1, on the reverse strand, counting down.
CGGATCTGGCTTGGAAGTGGACCTCCAGCAGGAGGAGGAAGGGCTTGATGTGCCATTGGGACTTCTATAAAGAGTTCCGCAAGGGCGTCAAAGGCGGCTTCTGCTGTGAGCTCGTTCTCAGCTTTGATTTTTGCTTTCTCTCTTCTCACGTACCTCTGGACTCGTTCTAACGCTTGCCTCTTTATTGCGTCATTCATCAGGGGGTTGGCTCCACTATGTTGTTAGTGCTCCACAGAGGGTTAACCGAAGGCTTCAGTCTCTGGAGGACTGTCTTGCCAACATTTCTTCTACTTCTTCCTTTTCAACGTCTCTGAATTCTGCTTTCATGCCACTGCACAGAGGAAGGTATTCGGTTCTGAAGGTGTCAAAATGCATACGTCTGAGCATTGTGGTGGTGCTATCATCATAGTAATGCCAGTTTCTGATGGTTTCAACAGTGTATATTGTGAAGAACACTCTGTCTACCAACTTCCAGTGGGTTGCCAATTGGACAAACAGAAGATTGTCAGTGCACCAAGCATCCCATGTATCTTGCTATTGAGCATCCACGAACAAATTCCAACTCTTTTCCTTCTTGTCTCTGTGAACCTCCACAGACCAAGATTCCTAAAGCTTCTTCACAATCTCCCACTTGATGATGTTTGGAAACTTCTCAATGAATGCCAAATCTTCCATGAATGGTCATTCTCTCTGTTTCTGCTCTTCAGTTTGTTCCCAAAACAGTTTGCCACCAAGATGCAAGTTTCTGCTGCTTCAACAAGAAGAGGAAACTGTCCACCACATAGAGCATGCATCATGATGGTGATGTGTTTCCGCCATTGTGGGATGAACTTCTTGTGGAAAGTGGATTTGATTATGAGAAATTCCAACTCTTCAGTGGAAGAAGGAACTTTACAAATATCCATTGAATTCTTCTCTTCTTGGCAATGCCATTTCCTTCATTTTCGACCTCTTCTGGTGCTTGTTGATGGCAAGTTTCCCCGGTTGCCCACCAAAAACATGGAGCCCCAAGAGGAACACCAAGGAAAAGGAAATTCTCTTGCAAGAAAATCTATCTTGTAACATCAACAAGATTTTTTATTAGGTTTTATATGATCACAATGAAGAAAAGAACACCAGGCACAACAAATCTTCATGCAGCATCATGTAGATCTCCCACGGATTTGATAGAATCAACCATATTCTTCAATATCTTCACAAAATCCATCAATATAACAAAGAAAGCAAAGGAATACACCATCTTTGAATGGAAATACATCACATAGTATTCATCTTCAATATCTTCATAGTCTTCTCTCGCAATCTCTCACATACAATCACTCTGTTTTAATAGAATTGGCTATCTCTAACTCTCTCTCTCTCTCTCCATCAATAATACATCATCTCCTCACTACAATCTCTCATAATCACTCTCAATAATCCTTCTTAGGTCTTGGATACCCCTCCCAAGAGGTATGTCTGATATGAAGAGTCACCAGAGCCACTACAGTGTCCTTTCATAGCTCACTACTGTCACTTCACTCCAGCCTTTACTTGAGTCTTCAGCAGCTACTTCTTTCACTTCTTTTAGCTCTTTTGCACTTGTATTCACCTCTTTCCAAGGTTAGAAAACTTTCCCAAGCTACACTCTCATCCAACAGAATACATACAGAAGCATACAGAACAGTCACAGTACAGTACCAGAACAGCTACAGTACAGAGACAGTACAGAGGCAGAAGCTCTATAGAAGACCTACAGAAGGTTACAGAAGGTCATCAAAACCACATAACTCATACCAAAACCATTCCAAACTCTCAAAAACTATTCAATAAGCTTTCACAATATCTCAACCTTCATCAATCATCAATCCATCCCTCCTACAGAAAGAAAACAGAACAAAACAGAACAAAACAGAAGGTATACAGAACCAATCAGAACCAATCAGAACATCACAGAACCTCATATCTCCACTAATAAACATCATGAACTTCCAAAACATAATCAATATCATCCAAAACACTCTCAAACCACTTCCAAACCAATCAATCATCTCATAAAATCAACCATTCAGCTCTCAAAAACAACAAAAATCAGCCAAAAAACAGGTCATTTCAACACTCAACAATGCCTGAATTTTCAAGATAAGTCTTTTCAGCCTGGCCTTCTCAATGGGTCGCTCTGGTAGTCCATTTTCTAGCACTTGCACTATGTCATCGGCCCAATACGGCATTAGATCATCTTTAAATAATTCTTGTTCACTAGACAGGTTAAAGAGATGGGCATCCGGCAAATCATCAGGCACGTCTTGCCCAGCGGCTTCTCCTGTGGTTATGCGGGACATGTGGTCAGCCATGTAGTGCTGCTTTCCTTTGCGTACAACCACAGAGAAGTCAAACTCCAATAAGAGGAGTAACCATCTAGCTATGTGCCCCGTAGCGCAAGGCTTGTTCACAAGATACAGCAAGGCTTGATGGTCAACAAAGAAGACAAAGGGAGTGGCCAACAGGTAATGCCTAAATTTCTTTACCACAAATACCATGGCCAACCCCTCCCTTTCTGTCGTGGAATAGTTCATCTCGGTCTCTGTGAGCTGCCTGCTAGCAAAACTCATCGGGTAATCCAAGTTATGCTCACCAGGCTGGCATAGCACGGCTCCAATAGCGAACTTAGAGGCGTCTATGTGCACATGAAATGTTACGTTCCAGTCTGGGGCTCGCAAGATTGGTGCAGTCGTAAGAGCCTTTTTCAACTCCTCATATGCGCGCTGGCATTACTCCGTCCACTCAAACACTATCAATAGCTTGTACAATGGTCTAGCTATTAGTGCGTAATTTAGCACAAATCATCGATAATATCCAATGTGTCCCAAGAAGCACTGAACTCCCTTGTAGCTATCGGGTGGCGGTAGGTCAACAATGACTCTTACTTTGGAAAAGTCAGTAGCAATGCCGTTCCTTGACACTACGTACCCTAAGATGCATCCGTGTTTTACCCAAAACTGGCACTTTAAGGGGTTCAACGAGAGGTGGTACATCCTACACCTTTCAAAGACAGCTCTCAATTTCTCCAAGCGTTCGGCCCAACTAGAGTGTAAACATAGGTCGTCCCAACTAGAGTGTAAACATAGGTCATCTACGAACACTTCCAGTTCGCGCCTAAGCATGTCCTTAAAGATAGTGCACATTAGGCGTTGGAAAGTTGCAGGTGCATTCATTAGCCCAAAAGGCATGACAATGTAGGCGAACACGCCCCATTCCGTGGCAAAGGCAGTCTTGTGCCTGTCGTCGAGGTGCACTTGCACTTGATTGTAGCCCGAGAAACCATCTAGAAAATTGTAGGCTTCCTTTCCTGCTACCCTCTCAAGCATGTGCTCGGTGTAAGGTAAAGGATAGTTATCCCTTTTCGTAGCAGCATTCACTTTTTTGTAGTTCACGCACACTCAGATTTTTCCATTTTTTCATGACAATCACGATAGGTGATACCCAGTCCGTGTGCTCGCTCTCATATATGAAACCTGCCCTCATGAGTTTATCGATCTCCTCTTTCACTGCATGGGCGTGCTTGGGATTCATGGGGTAAGGTCGTTGTTTCGTTGGCACTGCATCTGGGACCATTGGGATGTTATGAGTCACGACCCTAGGGTCGGGTCGACTCCCTTAAGTTCCAGGCAAATACGTTAATGTACTCTTGCAGGAGCGCAACGAGTTTGGTCACTTCATCCTCCATCAAGTCATCTGCAACGAACACCGGTCTTGGTTTTTCACCTTTCCCAGCCAAGTTAACCTCTTTGACTTTGGTAGGTCCCTCGATCAGTTCACTAGTCTGACCTTGTCTTTTTGCACCTAACAGAATCACCACTCTATCACCCTTTTTAAATTTTGTAAACCGTTTGGGCAGATCATGTGGTTTCCTCTGCTTTTCCGCTTCTGAGTCCCTCGCTTGCTTCCTGGCCTCCTCCTTTAGCCTCCTGCGCCTCAGGTGGACTAGCAAGTCTCCCTTGGTGCGTTTAACCTTAGAGGGTTGCGGTATCTCGAGATCACTTTCAGTGCTAACTTCCGACTCTGAGTTAAACTCGCATTCCTCACTTGAGGAAGGTGTTTCCCCAAGGGGTCGTAGTTTCGTAGGTGCATCTGTCTTGAGCACTGGGATTACCCATGGTTGTGCTACTCCAGCTTGCTCGTAATCCACGGCTCCTATGTGTTCTAGCCAGGATTTGTCACACTCCATTAGCATGACTCCTTTTTCATCCCGACTGATCCCTTCTTTCCTAGGCCTCAAGTCTGCCCTGATTTGTTCTATCACTTTTCCCTCCGTGTCGTACTCTATTGTGTATGTCTCTTCTTCACTCTCTTCTCCCGTAGAGTGACAGTCCTCATACTCCTCATCATCCGGGTCCTGTCCTTCTGACTACTCGTCATCCCCTAAGCTTCCCTCTTCAATCTCCTTGTCGTCAGTAACTAAAGCCCAGTTATATAGCAAGTTCAGGTCGTGGACCTTGGTCCATTTCCATTCTGGTTTAGCCAAAAGGTCACGTAGAGGTTTTAAGTTAGCAGTCAAATTGCCGTCCAATTTATTGGTCAGATACTCTACGATTTCCCTAAGCTCTAATTTGTTGTTGGGGATGCGGGATGAGGCCGGTTTGCCCGGGTTGAGTGAGCTTCCTGCCATCATGCAAAGTGGCACTATTGGCTCCTCGGTTGGCATGGTTGCGGCTTTAGCAGCTTGCTGATGTGGTCCTTCCTCATCCGAGAATGGTAGGTCAATGGTTGCCAAAACGTGCATCCAATCCCTCTCATCCTCAGGGCAAGGAATATATCTAGCGAGCGATCCATAGGGCTTGGTTGTTTGAGTATCGCCTTTTAGCATAGCCGAGATGGTAGCTAGGTCAATACGTATCGTCGTCCAAGTGTCCATCTCTACCCTCACTTCACTAGTTCTGTTCCCTAGGAAAATCAATCCATTGCCCCAGTCCTCTATGACTCGTGCATTCCTCATCCAAGGTCGGCCTAATAGTATATCGTAATCCACTCCCTTCATGACAATGAAGTTTACCGAAAATTGCACATCGGCAATCTTTACCGGCCAATTCTTTAAGACTCCAAATGGTCTTACCCTCATTCCATTTGCTAGCATGACATTGAACCTAGCGGTCTCCACAGGAGGGTTTCCCCATGCCTCTAGGACTGCATGGTTTAGCACACTAACACCGGCGCCTGTGTCTACAATTCCTTTTCGAGTCATGTCTCCTAAGGCTAGGATGGGCAAAACTGCATGCATTTCAGTGCCTTCCCAAAAAGCATTGATGTGCAAAGACTTAGGGTCTGAGTGTAGAGTTAGACTTGGGATCCATGTAACTGCATCATGATCTTGCGGATCAGCACCCGCAAGTCTTGTGTGTCCCTCGATCGGGTCTTTTAACTCCTGCCACAAGGAGTGATTTTTCCTAAGCAGATCCTCCAAACTTAGAGTTACTGGAGTGGACAGCAAGGTTGTGATGAGGCTACTAGACCCTTGTCTTCCTCTAAGGCTAGCAGTTCTAGGCCATGCATTCTATCTGCCCTGGTAAGTTTTCCCCCGGCCTTGCTGTCTGAGTTGCTCCTAGTGGTGCAGGTATGCTCCCAGCCTGTGGTTTTGAGGGTGAGATCGGTGTGCTAACACTGGAGAAGTCATCCATAGGGTCTTCCAATATGGGTTCAGCATCCTCGAGGTGCTTTTGGGCGTCCTTGACGCACTCCTTGACCTTGGCTATAGCCTCGAGTTGCTGTTTGGGGTGGGGATATTCCCCTACCTTGGCACTCCCTAGCTCTGCTGTCTTAGGAGCTGGGGTCTCTGCCTCTGCGTATGTGACCTTCTTTCCCGTTACCAGCGTAGTCGTTTCCTCGGTTTTAAGGGTTATCTTCGCATCGGTTCTCTTTTTCTGTCTCCTCCGGCTTTTCTTTCCCATTGAGGTTGCATCAAGGTTACTTGGCCCTGGCAAGGAGATGCATGCTTGTTTCGTTTGAGCTCGCGTCATAGCATGTAGTGGGATGGGTGTATCCTCACTACCAAAAGTTTCCACTCCAAAGACCCCCAAAGGCACCGATGGCATGTTGGCAGCGCTAGTTGATGGCTTCCGCTTAGGACAGTCAGGAAACAGATGTGTGATTCCACACTCTGCGCATCGGAGATCCGCTTTGTCTTTGTTAGCTTGTTCTCGCTCTGGGCAGCGTGATGAAATGTGGCCTGGGTGACCGCAAGTCCAGCATGTGACTGGATCCTGGCTGGGCCCTCCAAAGCCTCTGCCTCGTCCTCTTCCTAAAGCCATCACCGGCACTGGCCGATAGTCCATCAGGACTGGGTTGCCCTCCTTGTCGTAGGATATGTACGGATTGACATATGTCTCTTCCTCATTAGGCTCCTCCACAAAGTGAATAGGAGCATCACTAGGTGGGTGAGTCACAAAAGGCCCTGGTGGCCTGGGTATACCAGTTGGGTTTATCTCCAGCCTAGGCACGGCAGGTCTTGAGTCAGTTGGTGCTGGAAGAGCTAACTGGGCTCCCCTGCCAAAGAAATTAGGTGGTCTATTACCTAAGTATGGAGGGTTGTACTGCTGCGTGTATGGGAATCTCCTCGGCATTTTGCAATGTGCTGCATCATGCCCAAATCTACCGCAATTTGAGCACGGCCGAGATCTAGGATCTTGGCACTCAACTGGGAGGTGATTGCCGCCACAGTACACACATTGTACGTGCGATCTCACAGGCTTTCTAACGAGCTCTTGCAACCATCCAATCTCCATTCTCATCTCTGCCATCCCTTGGTCGTGTTCTACACTCTTTCCCTTATCCTGCACACTAGCAGTTGCTTTTCTGATGGACCTAAAAACGGGCCGGCACTGGCTCATGCACTAGCCGGACCTCGTCACTATGCACAAGACAACCCCTCGGCCTCGCGGCCAGGAGCGTCTATCAAAATCTCTGCCTTCCTAAACATTGCGTTTGTAATACGTTGTAGTCCAACTGATCCTAACCCAATATTGCTCCTCAAAGGGAGTCCCTTTCACATAGCCAAAAGGCTCGAATCACATACACATGGGGTTCCTCCTACGGCTGAATGCCGTCAACCCTCTGCGACTCTCCTACACCTTGGGGATTGGCCCCTCGATGCGCCGCTCAACATTTAGACATTTCGCACAAACGTCACTCAAGGTACCAAATAAACGTATCCAGGAATGTACCATTTCCTCACTTGACTTCCCCTTTATGATCCCACGACTAGCCTACGACATAGGAACCTCACTGCCTCTCAACGTAGGTCATATCCCAAAAACAATTGCAATGCATATCCAGGAGCTAACTCTGATACTTTTAATTTCCTCTAAATGATCATGCAAAGAGGTGGATGCCTAGTGCTCAAACATCTTAAAAATCAGCAGCGTGCAAGTGCAAATCATCTCTTTCATGCTTTTCTTTCTAACCGCTTTGTGCTTCGTTGCAACACCTAGCACCGAAGTGATCTTCGTGCTACTAGGTTTTAATTCTTATCATTATTATTCCGTCCTAGATGCGATGTATATAAAATCAGCAAATTATTCCTCATGCTCAGTGTCATTTAACCATTTTTCCACAACTCTACCCTTCCCCGTTGATAGTGCATCATTATATTCATTTCTTTTAGGGTTTCCTTGTCATTTTATGTGGAGAAAGGAATGAAACACACACTACAACATATAAACAAGGCTGAACTGAAGCATAACTTCATGCCCCAGCCTTGCTATACATCAACAAACATAAATCCTATTTTTCTGTATTTTTCGTAGCCCCAAATGTATTTTTCCCCTATTTTTCATGGTGTTTTTATCATTTTTCCCCATTTTCTTCATTTTCTTGTATTTTTTAAATTGCTGAAAATGAAAACCAGTTTGTGGGCTGTGGCCCTTAGTTCATTTGCAACAAAATTGAAAGATTAGTTGATGTGTATCGACGGTTTTCCCCATTTATATGCCCAAAACCCTTGTTTTTCCCCATTTTTATGGTTTTTCGTGTCTCGGTTCCCTATTTTCTGCTATCCCACACATGTTTTCCAGATTTTTAAATGATGAACAGCTAGAAACCAACTCAAAGCACGACATACTCAAAACTCAATCCATATGAACACATTTTTATCAACCAAATTTGCATCAAAAGACCATTTTCCTTGAAAAAACAATTATTACCGTGTCTTGCGGGTTTTTCCATTAAATTTGGCACGTCCCACGATTGATTTCTAGCCATGAATTCTGCTTGGAATCAGCAATCTACAATGGTTTTGCATTGCTCTTTCATCCCGTCAAGAATCGGCATCCATCCGGCCGTCCATCTTCATCCTATTCCTTCAAGCACGAACGGGGGCTAAGAGGAGAGAGAGAGAGGAGAGAGAAAGACTGGTTTTCTCTCTCTTCAACCAGTCCACCATTGCGGGAGCGGAGACCGGCGAATTGATCGGCACATCATCTTCATCAGGCCTGGAGGTCCATAACCATGGCTTCTTTGTGAGCCAGCAATCGATTGTGGGGGGGGGGGTCGCGTTTTTTTCGGCGGCTGTTTTCAGCCGCCGCCCCCCCTCCATATCCACGATTTTTTGAGGGGGGGGTGCCAAAGGTCACCCCCCCTCCTTCACACCTTTTCAAATTTCCATTTTGGACCCCCTCTTGGGCACCCCGGCCGGTTTCGGGCCATCTTCCGCACCCGGACTCGGAACTTCGATCTGAAAATTCCTATGAGCTCGTCTCAACATCCCGGACAGGCCTGCAGCTTCACTGACTGGCACAGGCGCACGGAAAAATTATGAAAATTCACGGAGTGTCGCACGGGCGCCCGTCAAGCACTTAATGCTTAAAATCGTCCTAGGTCGAGCTGCCGCCTTCGTGGTTGAGCATTTTCCCCCGCATTTCCATATTTTTCCCCTATTTTTAGGCATGTTCCGGGGCCTAAAATCCATCCTTCATTGGCGACCACGGGATAGGACGACTCAGTCCGTCGAACCCACGAACATATCTGCACATAAACAACCAAAGAAGCATCAAACTGATACAAAACAATTATCACCATAAAACTCAGCACAATGCTCCCCCTACCCCTGACAGAACCAAGGCATAACATCCACAAGGAGTAGGCCTAGCATCATCTAATAGAAGATCCGAAGTGAGTCACGAACCAGCTGCTCCAACACAGCCAAACTAAAAAGAACTGTCAAAGAGGTTGCCCTAAATGGTAGTCTGAACTACTTACCAACTAAAGACAACGCAACTAGGAGCTCCTACAAGGCGAGGACTCCTATAGCCTGAGCAAAGGATATTTTCTTTCAGTATATCTCTTCTTTGAGGGTTTTGATTGGATGAACATACTTGGCATGTAAAAAGGAGGGAGCTGAGCGTAGTGACCCAAGGAGAACAGGGCATCGGTCTCAGGACCTGTCTCGGCACCCAAGAACCTACCAAGCCCTCGCAAGGCGACACTTAATCCTTTTCTAACGCTCACTTTTATTTTCGCTCCAACCTTCCTTGTTTTGATATTATTTTTCCAGCAAGAAGCCACCCCTAGGAAGACAAGGTATCGGCCCCGGGTCTGACTCGTCCCCAGGAACCTACCAGGCCTTCGCAAGGCGATGATCAACTGCTTATATATTTTCATTTCTTTTCTTTTCATTGATAGGGGTTAGAACCCCTTTTTACACACCTTCGTATTTATATTCATCTTTTGGGATGTTCAGGATTTCTTGGCATCATTATTATTATCTTCTAGCAGGCTTCTCTAACTGCCTCACTACTAACAAGAACGCCTAGAACGGCTGCCTAGCAGGCTGGCAGAACAGGGTCACTAGGACTTCCTTCTCAAACAGGTCTTTTAATGTCTAACAATGTCTTTACAGGAGGTAATGACTACTCCAACCTCCCTCAAACATACTTAGCCTAAACCTGGGACTTCGTGCCTTGGTTGCCGGTCCCCCACAAAAAGTATCCCCTCAACAAGTACAAATACACATATAACAGGAAAGAAAGGTACTTGTAAAGGAGAAATATCACCTGGAGTGGCCACAAGAAGCTTCCATCGCAGCAAAGGCTCCTCCAGGCTCCACCAAATTCCACGAACCACGAAACCTGTCCAGCACAACACTCAACAAAAACCCAATTAAACGCACCCGCACTAGACAGGAAAATGGCCCTCTTGGCCTAATGAAATCATACATGACTTTGCTACAAAACTGAATCGGCCCTCTTGGCCTAATGAAATAAACCAATATTATACAGAACATCCACCTGGAAACAACCATGATAGACATCAAAGCATACCATTCCCAGGGAAACAAAGGCTCGTAGCCCTAAACTAGGTGCATTAAATTATGACCTATCCCCCCTGCGTATATCGCAAGAGGTGTTCGCATCACATGGCGTCGAATCAGTCTATGGGTCCGAGATAATAAAGGTAGATGAGTCTCGCTTACCCTCTGCATCACCCAAATCAACCATCGTCTGCCAAAGAGGGCATGTTCAGAAAGCATACCCCACAAACGACCAGGTCCTGTCTCACCATCAATAGATATATCGGGACAAGGGCCACAATTAAAGAAGAGGTCCTCTTCATACGCAAGATTAGCCAATGAATCGGCAAACTGATTCCAATTCCGTGGAATCAGCTGAAAAGACACTCGATCGAATTCGTCTAGCAGGGCTATGGCAGTATGATGGTACATACAAAGGATGGGGTTCCGTACCATGTACGTCCCATTGAGTTGATTTAAAACCAACTGAGAATCCCCTTTCACCAACAACTGGCGGATACCACCCTTCTTTGCAATATTCAAACCCATAATCAGGGCTTTGTATTCGGCCATATTATTGGTAAAATTCGCCCCGAGATAAGCAGCTAACTTCATGACAATGCGTCGTCGGGGGTCTCGGATGACAACTCCTACACTTCCTTTTTTGCATGCACCCCTGGACGCCCCATCAAAGTACAAGGTGTACGTCCATAAAGGGTTTACATATCCCGCCATCCAGAACTCTACTCGTAATTATGGTAATCGAAATTCAGCATTTTCAACGGGTGGACTGTAGGCTCCATCCCTCCATCATCATTGAATTCAACAGGGATGCTCGTCAAAAGTTGTAGGCAGTGATGGCAGAAGACCTTGATTTCCCAAATGAATGTCCCGCCTTCTTGCTCAATCACCTTGTATCCTTTGCTCCACCAAATGAGCTTTCCCTGATGATATCTTTGTTCCAAATATGGGTGTTCTAAATAAGGGATCAGACGACCCATCAACCTCTATCACGATTTCCTTGCAGATGTTTGATCGATCTTGCCTAGACCTGCAAGGCAGTCATAGCATTAGTGTAATCAGAAGTAATAAGGTTTAATCTTATTAAGATTAACCTTATTTTTAAATTCTATCCCCTCAAGGTCAGCTAACAATACTGTAGATTTATTCTTTCCTATCCTAACGATCCTATAGGGCCCATCCCATTTGGGCTCTAACTTGCCTGGAAATAATTCTCGTCGTGCGTCATAATACAGAACAAGCTGTCCTTTCTTGAAGGTGTATTTCTTGGCTTTGAGGTCGTGTAGCTGCTTCATTCGGCGCTTCGCCACTTCTTGGTGCAACAAGCTCTGCAACTTAAGCTCATCTAAATGTGCCAATGTCGTCAAGCGCTCAAAAAGAGCATCTTCATCGCTCAAAGAATGATTGATGGCAAACCGAATAGTCGGCAGCTCAATTTCTAGAGGCAAGACACACTCCTCCCCATATACTAACTTGAACGGGGTATGGCCAGTGGCTCGTTTGAAAGTCGTATTATAGGCCCACACTGCCACGTATAACTTTTTATCCCAATCCCGTTTCTTTTCCGACACAGTTTTGGACAGGATGCCCACAAGCTGCTTGTTGGTGCTTTCAACCTGACCATTGGCTTGCGGATTATATGGGGTTGTCTTGTTATGCTTGATGTTCCACAACTCTGTCAAACCTTTGATCACCTTATTCAGGAAATGGGTTCCACGGTCCGACACTAATTCTTTCGGCGGACCAAACCGGCATATTATCTGCTCTAAAAGGAAACTAGCAGTTTCTTTAGCATCATCTTTCCTTGTTGCACGTGCTTCTGACCACTTTGTGAAGTAGTCAGTTGCTACAATGATGTACCTCTTTTGCGTAGTCGACGACGGAGTAATAGGACCCACAAAGTCTATTCCCCACTTCTCAAATGGAAGTATCGCCATAATAGGGGTGAGTGGTCGTTTCCTATTCTCTCGACTATCATGTCGTTGGCAAATATCGCATCGCTTAACATACGCAAACGAATCCTGGAAGATGGCAGGCCACCAATAACCTGCTCTTAAAGCCTTTTGTGCTGTAAGCCGTCCAGCAAAATGGCCACCGCAAGCAGAATCATGGCACTCCTCCAAAATGAATGGCACCTCGTCAGGCATCACACATCGGCGATAGATATCATCAACCCCTTGCCGATATAATGTACCTGCGATCAAAGCAAACTTTAACGCTTGCTGCTTAATTTTCCTTTTCTCAGCCTTAGATAATTCGGATCCCGCCTCTCCTGTTGATAAATAATGCGTTATTGCAGCATACCAGGAGGGAATAGATGCCGTATCTATTTTAAATATCATCTCCATGTCACTACCTTCAGCCACAGATTCTTTCGGCTCCCCAAAGTCCACTAGACATTCCACGATGCCTTGCAACCTTGGTGGCTTACTCTTGATTTCATAATCAAATTCCTGCAAAGTGATCAACCACTTCGCTAAACGATCAGGCGGCTGTAACTTATTCATCAATAGTCGAAGTCCCTCCGCCTTCGTATAAAGTACAACTTTCTCATAGAGAATGTAATGCCTGAACTTCTTGGCCCCAAAGACCATCGCTAGACACAGCTTCTCCATGTAGGTGTAATTGATTTCGGATACCCCCAGCTTCCGACTAGCAAAAGCAATCGGGTGGTACCACTTCTCTTCCCAAATTTGGGCTAAACAGCAGCTGATACTATACATGGTGGCTGCTGAGAATATATAAAACACCTCACCTCTCTTAGGTGCTTTTAAAACGGGCGCTCTGGCTAGCTCTTGTTTCACATCCTCAAATGCTACCTTACAAGGGTCACCCCATACAAACGAACAGCTAAAGGACAATAAATTTGTAAGTGGCAACGTTCTTTCTGCTAAGGCGTTAATGAATCTACGGTAGTAACCAACCGAAGACAGAAAGCTATGAACTTCTTTCGGAGTGCGTGGTGGACCCATGGCAATTATAACTTTGACCTTTTCGGGGTCTGTCGCAATTCCTACCGAACTGACCACATGGCCCAGCAATAGCCCATAAGGTACTCCAAAAGCGCACTTCCGTGGGTTTAGGGCGATGCAAAATTGTCTACAGCGCTCAAAGCATTTTCTCAAAATGATCAACTGCCTTTCTCTCACGGTGGCGGCCCCTAAGTCATCAATAAACACCCTCAACTCTTCAGGGGATATGTCACCGAATGTCTTATCGGCTGTTCGTTGCCACGAACCAGGCGCATTGCATAAACCAAAGGCCATCACATGGTACGCAAAAGTGCCAAATACAGTGATGAAAGTTGTTTTCAACTTGTCCTCTTCTGCAATTGCCATTTGGTTGTATCCTGCAAAGCAATCCATAAACGAATATATCTCCCTACCCGCTAATTGATCCAAAATCTGGTCAATAAATGGTAATGGGTAGTAGTCCTTAACTGTCTGCTTATTCAGCTCCCTAAAGTCTACACATAAACGGATCTGATTATTCTTCTTCTTTCTAATCACAACTGGCGAACACCATTCCGTGTGTTGCACAGGAAAAATCAAACCCGCTTTTCGAAGCTTCTGTAACTCTTCAAACAGCCCGTCCCTCAATTCGAAAGGCATACGCCTTACTTTCTGCCGTACAGGACGACTGCCCTCTTTCAACGGAATTGTATGAACAGCAAGACTGGGAGGGATGCCTCTCAACTCATCATAACTCCAGGCAAAGATATCACGGAATTCCTGGATCAAGGCCACATAGTCCTCCCTTTCTGCTGAGCTGAGCATAGAGCCTAATTTGATTGGCCGCGAATCATCAAGCGTACCAAGGTCTAGCTCGATAACATCTGCATCTCTTATACGATCTTGGGCCTCTATCGGCTCGTTCAAAGTGATCTGATAGATGTCCTCCGTGGTGGATCCCTCTTTGGACTCATCACTCGATGATGTCTCACTAGCAGATAAATCTTCTAATGTCTCCAATTCTGTAGAAGATAGAGGAGCTCTCTCACTCTGCGGGGACTCAGGATAAGCATCAACCACCACACGCTGGGCACCTCTGCCGAATAACAATCGACCGGCGGGTATATCCACTTGGCAATCCGCTTGCAAGATCCAAGGTCGTCCAAGTAATACTTGGTAACTTGGCCGCCCTGCAAAACGAATCACCCTAAAGTCCAACAGGCATTCTACATTTGCAACAGTGACATGGACCTTAGTAATGCAGCCTTCCGGCTGTCTCAAACTGTCATCTGCCATTCTGAGAATTGTGGAAGTATCTTTCTGAATCGCAAGACCCAACCTTTCCATCAGTTCAGAACTCATAATGTTAACAGATGATCCCGTGTCGACAATGGCATAATCTACTAATATCCCATCGACATAGGCTGCAACCCTTGGGCAATGCTTCTCAGCATGCTCGAACCAGTCATCACCAACTCGCGCAATACCCAAAGGTTCTACAATATACCCGGTACGTAGGATCTTTCTAAATTCCTTACGTACTCCTGGGGAAAGCTTAATAAGCTGCAAAAGGTTCACATCCGGCTTGACTTCGCAAAGAGAGCCCGCCAAATCGAATTCATGATAGTTCGAAAGAGCTCGCTTTTCACGCCAAATCATCCGCTCTTTAGGTCGCTGAGCTGGCTTTATTGCCTCTTTCTTAACTTTCACCTTCTTCTTTGGTGCTTCCTTATCGGCTTTACTCTCTACGGGCTTCAAAGGTCCCCCTTCTAGGGCAGGATCCAAAACTTGCGTTCCTTTGTCGCCTTGTTTAGGGTTTCCGTCGACAGGCTTATCCATGTCGGCTTCTCTACCCTTTTTACCTCTTGTAAGGACAGCTCGTAGATTAGAGGTTTCAGCATCATTAACGCATAGAGCCTCAATCAAACTAACCCCACTACCACTTGGTAGCTCTTCCACTGTAGTCTTTGGTCGTTGAAGTATTTGTTTAGGCCCATTTTCTGGCTGGGGGTCATTTCCTTGGGCACGATGATTAACAGGCCCTGGTTGCCGACTTCCACGCTGGAGAGAACTGATCTTACTCCAGCAAGTAGCTGCTAAATGGCCGGATTTTCCACAAATGTCGTACTTAACATTTGGGCAATTTCTTGGATAGTGCTGCCCGCCACACCATTTGCAACTAAACCTCGACGGTGCACCCTCCTCCGGGTATCTACTTCCTATCAAATTTTGTTGTTTTTTAAGGAAGTTGACATCAACGGCTATTTGTCGATACTGCTCCGTAATCATGTCGGTATAATGCTTCATCATGTCCTTAACCTCGCCAAGAACATTGGAAGAACTCGACTCATAGCCTTGGTCATTACCATGTCGTTCAATCGGCCTAACAATTCGATTAGGCACAGGCTGTTGAGCTACAGGCATGGTGTTAGAATTGACCGCCTGGCCTCCACTACTTGGAGCCATTTGACTGCCCGTAGGCATCGACATGCTAGGGGGAGCTGGTAGTAAAGGGACATTCTGTATCATGTTCCCTCTCCCATTAGGGTTAGCCATCGCTATCCCTTGGCCACTACTGCCATTGGCTATTGCCATATTGTTTCCCAATACTAGACCCATGTTCGAATTGCCTCTAGAAGCATAGGCTGCTTGTAGTCGGGATTCCACCTCTTGTGCTCGTGTAATGGCAGTATCTATATCCCCCAAGGGAACACTACTCAACTGCAATTGGATATTAAAGTCCAAACCATGTAGGAAATATTGCAATTGGGCAGCTGCGGGGATAGGAATAGAGGTGTCCAACTTACGGAAGACCTCTTTTATCTTCTTCGCATAAGCACGAATATCCTCGTGTGGATCTTGGCGGGTCACGTTGAGTACACGCAACCAATATTGCCCACCCCTTTCAGGGGCAAACTCCCTTCGAAAAGCTCCATAAAATGCATCAATGTTCAATATGGTTCCGGCTTCTAAACCATGATACCATATAGCGGCTCTTCCTTTGAGAGTCATGTTGAAGAACATCATTAAATGCCCTTCTTCTTGAATGCGACAGTTAAACATCAGCTTTTGAAACTCCCTAATGTGGAGTTCCGCATCTTCCTCAACTAACCCATTAAAAATGGGTAGCGGGTAGCCTAGAGCCGGCAAATCCGTCGTTCCTGCTGGAATTGCAATAGGCTGCGCCATGACGAGGATTGGGTTTGCACGAGGAATAGGGAACGGTGGGGTTACACCTCCCGCAATTGACGTGGACTGGCTTAAGGAAAGAAGGGGAGCACTAGAGCTTCCACCTTCTCCTAACTTACTGCTTGGGGTCCTAAGACCACTAGATCCACTCCCTCGTAAGGGTTCAGCACCGCTCCGCTTAGGGGAATATCTCCTAAAGATTTCAGCACGTCGCCTAGCTCTCTCGTCTCTTTCTTGCTTTTGGATTTCTGCTAGACGATGCTTATCACTAAATAACGGATCAAGCTCAGTATCCTTTGGCATAAACTGCTAGTTGGTCCCTAGAAAACCAGGATTCGAGAACCGCCACTTTTAAGCAGCTCCCGGCAGACGCACCACTGATGGACCTAAAAACGGGCCGGCACTGGCTCATGCACTAGCCGGACCTCGTCACTATGCACAAGACAACCCCTCGGCCTCGCGGCCAGGAGCGTCTATCAAAATCTCTGCCTTCCTAAACATTGCGTTTGTAATACGTTGTAGTCCAACTGATCCTAACCCAATATTGCTCCTCAAAGGGAGTCCCTTTCACATAGCCAAAAGGCTCGAATCACATACACATGGGGTTCCTCCTACGGCTGAATGCCGTCAACCCTCTGCGACTCTCCTACACCTTGGGGATTGGCCCCTCGATGCGCCGCTCAACATTTAGACATTTCGCACAAACGTCACTCAAGGTACCAAATAAACGTATCCAGGAATGTACCATTTCCTCACTTGACTTCCCCTTTATGATCCCACGACTAGCCTACGACATAGGAACCTCACTGCCTCTCAACGTAGGTCATATCCCAAAAACAATTGCAATGCATATCCAGGAGCTAACTCTGATACTTTTAATTTCCTCTAAATGATCATGCAAAGAGGTGGATGCCTAGTGCTCAAACATCTTAAAAATCAGCAGCGTGCAAGTGCAAATCATCTCTTTCATGCTTTTCTTTCTAACCGCTTTGTGCTTCGTTGCAACACCTAGCACCGAAGTGATCTTCGTGCTACTAGGTTTTAATTCTTATCATTATTATTCCGTCCTAGATGCGATGTATATAAAATCAGCAAATTATTCCTCATGCTCAGTGTCATTTAACCATTTTTCCACAACTCTACCCTTCCCCGTTGATAGTGCATCATTATATTCATTTCTTTTAGGGTTTCCTTGTCATTTTATGTGGAGAAAGGAATGAAACACACACTACAACATATAAACAAGGCTGAACTGAAGCATAACTTCATGCCCCAGCCTTGCTATACATCAACAAACATAAATCCTATTTTTCTGTATTTTTCGTAGCCCCAAATGTATTTTTCCCCTATTTTTCATGGTGTTTTTATCATTTTTCCCCATTTTCTTCATTTTCTTGTATTTTTTAAATTGCTGAAAATGAAAACCAGTTTGTGGGCTGTGGCCCTTAGTTCATTTGCAACAAAATTGAAAGATTAGTTGATGTGTATCGACGGTTTTCCCCATTTATATGCCCAAAACCCTTGTTTTTCCCCATTTTTATGGTTTTTCGTGTCTCGGTTCCCTATTTTCTGCTATCCCACACATGTTTTCCAGATTTTTAAATGATGAACAGCTAGAAACCAACTCAAAGCACGACATACTCAAAACTCAATCCATATGAACACATTTTTATCAACCAAATTTGCATCAAAAGACCATTTTCCTTGAAAAAACAATTATTACCGTGTCTTGCGGGTTTTTCCATTAAATTTGGCACGTCCCACGATTGATTTCTAGCCATGAATTCTGCTTGGAATCAGCAATCTACAATGGTTTTGCATTGCTCTTTCATCCCGTCAAGAATCGGCATCCATCCGGCCGTCCATCTTCATCCTATTCCTTCAAGCACGAACGGGGGCTAAGAGGAGAGAGAGAGAGGAGAGAGAAAGACTGGTTTTCTCTCTCTTCAACCAGTCCACCATTGCGGGAGCGGAGACCGGCGAATTGATCGGCACATCATCTTCATCAGGCCTGGAGGTCCATAACCATGGCTTCTTTGTGAGCCAGCAATCGATTGTGGGGGGGGGGGTCGCGTTTTTTTCGGCGGCTGTTTTCAGCCGCCGCCCCCCCTCCATATCCACGATTTTTTGAGGGGGGGGTGCCAAAGGTCACCCCCCCTCCTTCACACCTTTTCAAATTTCCATTTTGGACCCCCTCTTGGGCACCCCGGCCGGTTTCGGGCCATCTTCCGCACCCGGACTCGGAACTTCGATCTGAAAATTCCTATGAGCTCGTCTCAACATCCCGGACAGGCCTGCAGCTTCACTGACTGGCACAGGCGCACGGAAAAATTATGAAAATTCACGGAGTGTCGCACGGGCGCCCGTCAAGCACTTAATGCTTAAAATCGTCCTAGGTCGAGCTGCCGCCTTCGTGGTTGAGCATTTTCCCCCGCATTTCCATATTTTTCCCCTATTTTTAGGCATGTTCCGGGGCCTAAAATCCATCCTTCATTTTCCCCCCAAGGTGGTTGATCTCTCAGGGTCCCTCTGGCTTGCACTATCTCGGTTGGTAATCCTCATGCTGCATTCCCTGAGTTGATCATCTACGCGTATTGCCTCCTCGAAGACTCGAGCTAGCACATCTCGTTGTAAGGTGGAGTTACTGGCCAAAGCCTTGTAGAGCTCCTCACTCCAAATCCCGTTCATGAACACTGTAACACTGCCCTCTCGGTAGGTCGCTCATTGGCAGGGATTCTCTTGTAGAGGCTGCGCACCTAAGTGATGTAATCCCTAACGTCCTCCTTCTCCCTTTGACTGATATTCATCAACCTAACAATAAGGTTATCCAAATACCCCGCCTCCGAAAACCTCTTGATGAAGAGGCCTTAAGGCGAGCGAAGTTTGTACGTTTTGCGTCATCCAGACTAGAGTACCAGGTCCTCCCCTTGTCGCCTAAGCACATACTTGCTCGAACTGCTCCATGAAGCTGTATGGGTCACTACTAGGTTCGTATCGAGCTAGTTGTTTTGCTACTATGGGGATTCTAGCCTGCCCTTTAGCCCCTTGCGTGACTCCCAATCCTGACAGTAGCGTGGTGGCTAGTGCAGTAGCACTCTGTTCCACGGATGTATTGTCCATGAGTCGCTTTGCCACCAGTTCACTCAACGTCATGCCAGCCTCTGCTGCCCGTTCCCTCTCTACGTTCGGTCCGAACTTGGCTGCCCCAGCTAGGTCTAGTACTCGTCTAGCCTCGTACATATCCACGTCTTGTTGCAGCCTTCTAGCCCTTTGTCATGGTTGTAGGAAATTATGCCTTCCAGCGCTCTCTTGATAGCTCTTCTCTCTTCTTCCAGGTTAGCTACCACTTCCTCTACAGATCTACCTTGGATCACGGTCCTGGTGAGTAGATCGTAGTAGTTGTGGACCAGTTCCTGGACCGAGGTTGGAAATTCTCCTAAGTCTAATTGGTCTTCCCCTTGTTCACCTCTTGATCCTGACATTGTTTCTGCTTCCAACTCCACGAGGTTGTCAATGAATCCAATCAGCTCCGGCAGCTTCCACTCCTCTATCTTGTTGCTTCCCGTGTCTTCGTGTCTTCTCCAGGTACTCCTAGTAGGGCACTCAGGCACCTGTCTAAGTCCTGGGGTCTTCTCCTACTGGTGGGTTCCTTAATGTTATTAGATATCCTGGTGTGTTCCTTGTTATTCGAAAGCAGCTGCGATCCTTACTCACACGTTGTGCTTAGTGCTTTCGTGGTGCTTGGTGTGAAAACAGGCTTTTCTCTTTTCTTGCTGTGCAGATTTAGTGGAGCACAAGAGTGAAGTGCCGATGCAGAAAGCGTTTAATGCAAACTCCACCTTGTTTCTACCCACGTTCCCAGCCTAATTTGAGTTCTCAACTCGGTTCCCAGCTATTCTACGGTCTTTCCGCACCCTAAGTTCGATTAGTCTATGAGGTTCTAATGGTCAAACTGTATTCAGGGTTACGTCCTAGGGTCAGGTCTATGGCAAGGCCAGCAAAAGATCCTTATCTTTTTCTTCTGGCAAGATGGTCAAATTCTGGGAACCGGACAGAGCTGGTCCGACTCTGGGAGTCGGACGGTCCGATTCTTGCAATCGGACCGGTCTGGTCCGACTCTAACAGTCGGACGGGGTTGGTCCGATTCTGGGACTCGTCCGACCCTGGTGGTCTGATTCTGGGAATCGGACCAGGAGGGTGGTCCTACTTTCGAAGTGGTCCGACTATGGACTGGTCCGAGTCCGGCTCCAATGGTCCCCGACTACAATGGTCCGATTCTAATGGGCAGTCCGAGTGCCACGTGGCACGTCCGATCGGGTTGGTCCGATTCTTGAAATCGGACTGGTCTGATCCGACTCTCTCAGTCGGACGGTCCAATTCTGGGAATCGGACGGTCCGACCCCAGGACTCGGGTGGTCCAATTCTGGGAATCGGACCACTGCGAGTCGGTCCGACTGCGTCGACGGTGGGCGCGATTCCGGCGCGTTTGAATCCTTCTTAATGTCTACTGCACACAATCACCACATGCTTCCCATATCTGATTAGAGCACTATTGGAAAACACCAGACTCATCTGGAGCAGCACGAATCGATGGCGCCTAGAATCGGGGTAGCGTTTCCTCGTCCTGTAAACCAGAAGCTCTCTCTCTCTCTCTCTCTCAAGGCTAACCAAAGAAATGAGGTTTGTCCTGGCCTCCCAAGCCTCTTAAGGTCCTTTCCCAGCACTGCAAAACCTTATATCCAGTTCCCTATCCCTATTTCACCCAGAAACTTGAATCTGGTCCCCTGTTTTCCTGTTTCCAACAGCAGCCAGAACCTATGTTTTCTCTTTTCTTACCCTAATCTAACCTTAATCTAGTGTAGCCAATATGCAAAACAGAAATGCAGAACAGTAGTCCTAATCTAATGCTTCCAACAAACCCAAATACTTACTTGTTTCACGGATTAAACCCTCCTAAATCTCCTAGTTATCTCGAGCACTGGTTCAGGCTGCAAACCCTACTTCCATGCTCGATCTGATGCGCACGGCGCTCAAGGCTCGATTCCGTCAGTCCCGACAACGGAACCAAAATGGAGGGGAGCTTCAAGCTCTACCCCGAGACCTACGAACCACTTATTGCTCAAGTGTTTCGAACCGAGCGGCCATGGCTACCTCTCACATAGCCGACGTGCAATGCTTACCTTATGGGTGTGGTGAGCTTACCTTGATGCTCGATCAAGTACCCTCCTCTCTCTTGCATGCCGGTAGCTCCAGATCCTTGAGGCAAGCTCAAGCAACCTCGATCCCTCTCCCATGAGCTTCATCCTCCATAGCCACGCACGAGACAAGAGAAGAGAGGAGAGGAGGAGAAGATGAAGAGAGAAGATGGAGAGCTTCTTCTCCAAGATCCCTCACTCTCACGCAATCACTCCCTCACACTCTCTCAATCCCTCTCTCAAGCACAAGAAAGAAGGCAAGAAACAAGAGAAGAAGAAGAAGAAGCTTTGGCCACACACAAGAATGAGCTTCCCATTCACTTTTCAACTTTATATACATGCCCTATTTTTCATGGGCGGTCATCCCCCTTTTTTACATGGCCTGCCATTAGCCTAGGCCCATTTTCTCATTTCCCACCGTTCTAGTCTATCCTATCCCCAACTAATGCATACAATTTGCACAGGAGTGAGCCTGGCACTCTCTTACAAGGTTTTGGAAGTGTTTTCGCACTTAATGGTGCGCTTTTTATTCTTTTACTCTCCTTGGGCGACTCTAAGACTTCTTGAGGATCATGCCCGTGCATTTAATTTTTTCCAGGGTCTAGTTGCCAGTTAAGGCACCTTTTCCTTCTTTTCCCTTTTTTCCATTTCCCGCTCCTCTGTGTTGCGGTAAACATTAGCCTTTATCTTCTTTCTTGGCAATCCTTTATCCTCCTCAGGATCAACTTTACTACCAATAGGTCTTAACGGTCCACCTTCCATATTAGGATTCAAGACTCGCTTTTCCCTAGTATCTTGCTTAGGGCTTCCCTCAATAGGTTTTACAATTCCTTTGCCACCCTGTTTAATCTTTTGACCTCTTGTGATGGCTCGTAGATTAGAAGTTTCAGCATCATTGACACGTACAGCCTCAATAAGGCTGACTCCACTACCATGAGGTAGCTCCTCTACAACAGCCTTTCCTCTTTGCAGTATTTGACTTGGTCCATCATCTTGCTGGAGACTATTCCTTTGTGCGCTATGGTTAACTAGACCTGGTTGTTTACTCCCTTGTTGGAGAGAACTGATCTTACTCCAACAGGTAGCAGCTAAGTGGCCAAACTTCCCGCAAATATCACATTTGACATTCAGGCAATTCCTAGGGAAATGTTGGCCACCACACCACTTACAACTGAATCTTGAGGGGGCACCCTCTTCAGGGCATCGACTCCCTATCAAATTCTATTGCTTCTTAAGGAAGTTGGCATCCACAGCTATTTGTCGATATTGTTCAGAGATCATATCAGTATAGTGCTTCATCATGTCCTTAACTTCACCAAGGACATTAGAAGCACTCGACTCATAGTCGCGATCGTCAGTCTGTCGTCCCATGGGCCTAACCACTTGATTAGGAATCGGTCTGACCAATTGGGACAACATTAGGATTTATTGTTTGGTTTCCACCACTATTTAGTGAGGCCGCCTGACTAGCCATAGGCATAGTCATGCTAGGAGGAGCTAGTAACATAGGCAAATTCAACATAATACTCCCTCTACCACTCGTATTTAACATGGGGTCCCCTTGACTCCCATTGGTCAAGGCCAAATTATTACCATTCCAATTTATCCTTGCTGCATGAGCCGCTTGCAAGCACGACTCTACTCCTTCTACTTGGGTAATGGCAGTGTCAATATCGGCCACAGCAATACTACTCAGCTGCACCTGGATATTAAAATCCAATCCATGTAGGAAATATTGCAACTGTGTAGCCGATTGAATGGGAATATAAGTGTTAAGTTTGCGAAGAACTTGCTTTAGTTTCTTGGCATATGCCTGGATATTCTCATTTGGCTCTTGGCATGTTACGTTCAGAACACGCAATCAATATTGTCCACCCTTCTCAAGGGCAAACTCCCTACGAAAAGCCGTAAAGAATTGGGCTGCTAGTTATGGTTCCGGCTTCTAGACTGTGATACCACACTACCGCTCTTCCTTTTAATGTCATGTTGAAGAACATCATTAGGTGTCCTTCGTCTTGGATTCGATAGTTGAACATGAGCATTTGAAACTCCTTAATGTGGAGTTCTCCATCTTCTTCTACTAACCCATGAAAAATGGGCAGTGGTGCTCCTAATGTCGGTAAATCTAGTATACCTGCTGGAATTGCGATAGGTTGTGCCATGGCTACAACCGGATTGACAACAGGAGTTTGTGTAGGCAACACTACACCCCCACTTGTTGTGGGTTGATTAACTGTATCCAATATGTAGTCCAACATTCATCTTCCCTTCTCCTCAAAGGGAGATCCCATAACATATAGGCATAATGCCTCGTAATACACACATAGGGAAGCACCTCTCGGCTGATTGCTACGGCTCCACTGTGACTCTCCTACACCTCGGGGATTGGCCCCAAGATGCATCACTAACACATATAACGTTTGCACAGACTCCACTCTTTCATAATTCAACGTTCCAGGAGATTTTGATTTGCCTCACAAAACTTTCTCCCAACGGAAGCGCCCGTCTAATCGACAACTTAGATTTCCTGTCTTCTCAGTGTTGGTCAAAGTTTATCAATCAATTGCAATGCATTCCAAGAGATACCACGTGACATGCTTGATGCAAGGTATATGAAAATTGTGCACAACCATTTTATGATTTAAAAAACTAGCCATGTGAGGTACGGAAAACAGCCCTTTCATGAATTTTAACTGTGTGTTACGTGCTGCACTGCTTTAGGGACTAGCACTGAAACTTCCGTGCTACTAGTCACCTATATTTAATTATGGAACGATCCCTAAATGCTATGCACAAAGAGGGAAATTAGGATTTGTATCTTTTCAACAATTAGATCATCGCACAACCGTTTAGGTGTTGCTGCAGTGCATAGGTGTAAATGGTTGTTTTGTGTCATTTTTGTATGTAAAAAATAATAAACACGTACTATAACACAAAGGACGAGGCTTGATCTCATGCTTTAACCTCGCCAAACATTCACACACATAAATCTTATTTTTTCATATTTTTTGAGCACGAAAATCCCAATTTTCTCTATTTTTTTACTATTTTTTCTATTTATTATTCATGAAAAATAGGTATTTTCTGATTTATTTGTGTTATCTTATTATTTTGACTGAAAATTAATATTTTCTCTGATTTTGTCCCATTTCCACCCCTTTTTCCCAACTCAAAATTGGAAAAAACCACTAATTTCCATTAAAAATGCCACTTTGCGGGTTTTAAAGAATTAATAACGGCTCTAAATCATTATGGGTTCTGTATTTTTGTAGTTATAGCCCTCAAACATGATGCAAACAAGATTCAAACAAACATTCAATGCATATGAACAACATTTGGACCATGAAACAACAAAAATAAGCAAATTTCTTCATAAAATTGGAGCATACCGTGTGTCTTGCGTGTTGCGGGTCTTTTAGTAATTATTTCAGGCAGTCCACGGACCGACCAGCAACCATTCTTTAGTGTTGAACCTCTTTCCTCATCCTCCTCTTCATCTTGAAGCAATCCGATCACAGTCGGACAAGCATCCTTCAGCCCCTCTTCTTCTTGATTTCTTACACATGAATTGCCTCTATGCAGGAGAGAGGGAGGAGAGAGAAAGACTAGATCTACATCTCACAACTAGGCAGCCATTGGAGGAGTGGATTGGAGTGATGGAGAGCGAAGATAGGAAAAAGAACAGGCCCAAGATCCGTTTGGGGTTTTGTTCTCTGGCCCCATAACCCATCTCTCCTCCATTTCTCTCCATGGTACCTCCATTCTTGCCTGCGTTAAAAAAAAATGAACCCCCCCCCACGTTTTTTGATTTTTGGGGCTCCCCCAAAGGGTCACACCCTTTGGGCTCTCCTAAAGTCCTTTCCCACTTGGCATTTTGGCCTTTGGCCTTCCGAGCACGCCCTCTTCCACGTCCGGTACCCGAATCGTGGTCTAAAAAATCCTGGGCATCCGTCTTGACATCCTCCACTGTCGGGCATCTCCCAAGGTCTCGTCTGCCATGCCAAAAAATTATGAAAATTCCCCCACCGCCGTCCAATGACTCTTTTAAGCACTTTCCGAAAATTGCCGCTTAAAATCGTGCTGATTGCCACCGCCGCCTTCGACAAAGTCTATTTTTCCCTTGAAATTCGTAATTTTTGGCTATTTTTAAGCACTTCTCGGCATCAAAAATCATTTGTCATAGCCATGATTTTTTTTCCATGAGGGAAAAATATGTAAGTAGCTTGAGCCTGTCATTAAGGTACGTAGGGTGATATTTCAAAAGGAGCCTCCTACTACTATATAGCCAGGTAGACGGCCTCTGCAGCAGTGGCTAATGCTCCAATGTCCCAGGTCCCTGATGCTCCACAGGATCTATATAGGTCCCATAGCCAGGTCTAGTAGAGATAGACGACAGCCTGTGCAATTTGAGCCCTCTATGGAGGATCATGTTATGGTGAAAGATGTTGGTCAGAGACTTTTACTTGTGATGAGGCAATGTGCAAAGGTAATAGTCACTCTTGGGAGAGGGCCATGCAATCAAAGTATGACTTACTACAAAAAAATAATATGTGGGATTTGGTTCCTTTGCCTAGTGACAAGTGTGCTTTGCCATGCAAGTGGGTGTACAAGTTGGAAAGTATCCATGGATGCCCCAAGCCAGGATACAAGGCCAGATTGGTTGCTAAGGGCTTCAAGCAGGAACATGATGTGGACTTTGATGGAGTTTTTTCTCTTGTTGTGAAGATGACTACCTTATGCTTAGTACTGGCTTTGGTTGCGTAGTGTAACTTAGATCTTTATTAGATGGATGCCAAGACAAGTTTTCTTCATGGGAACTTGCATGATGAGATTTACATGGAGCAGCCTAAGGGCTTTGCTGAACTTGGCAGGGACCACCTAGTGTGCAAATTGCGAAAAAATCTTTATGGCCTTAAGTAGGCACCTAGGGAATGATATCACAAGTTTTATCCCTTTATGCATTCACATGGGTATTCCCGTTCTAATATGGATCAGTGTTTATATGTGAAATAGGGTTATGATGGCAACCTTATGATTTTGATCCTCTATGTGGATGATATGTTGATTGGTGGGAGTACTCATGATGAGTTGGATGCCTTGAAAGGTTAGCTCAAGAAGAGCTTTCATATGAAGGACATGGGATAGGCTTCACATATTCTTGGGATGCACATTACACATGACCACTCTAAGGGGCTCCTCTACTTGTCACAGAAGGAGTACATCCAAAAGCTCCTTAAGCTATTTCATCTATAAGATGTTAAGCCTATTGCTATCCTTTACCTTCTCATGTGAAAGTTAGTCAGGTCAATTGCAGTCTAATGAGCAAAAGGCTAAGATGGCCAAGATCCCTTATGCATCCATAGTGGGTAGTTTGATATATCCCATGATAGCCACTCGTCTTAACATAGCACTTGCAGTGGGAATTGTGGCACCCTATATGGCTACACCTGGCAGATGTCATTGGGATGCCATCAAGGGTATCATGAGGTACCTGAAGGGCACAACAACTATGTACATTTATTATGGTGGCCAGGATATAGGAGTCATGGGATACATTGACTTCGATTATGCAAGACATGTAGACAATAGAAAGTCCACCTCTAACTATGTCTTCACCTTTACTAAAGGTGCTATTTCTTGAATGTCCAAGGTGCAAAAATGCACAGCCCTATCCACTACAAAGGCAAAGAATGTTGCAGCCACCCAAAATGAGGCTTGCAATGAGGCTCTCTAGTTAGGCCGTTGACCTTGGCATTACTAATGTGGCCCTACACTACATTCAGATTCTATGACTACTATTCCAGTCTTCCATGAAAACATGAAGCACATTGAGGTATATTACCACTCTATATGAGAGGTTTTTGTGAGGACAAGTCTATTGAGCTTGTCAAGATCTCAATTGATCAAAATCCTGCATATTCACTCACTAAAAGTCTCTCAAACAGCGGAGTGCTTTGCCTTCCTTAGGAAGTTGATGGGCATTGGACGAGATGAAACCTTTCGTCATCATATTGTATTTATGTACATTCACCTTTAAGTGGGAGGTTGTTGGGGATAAAGGCAAATGTACCTAGCCGCCTGTGTATTAGTTAGACTGACAGTACCTGCATACCCGCACACTTATACACTGCAAGTGGCAAGCTCCTATCACTGTCAGTTTATTATTTATTCTTTTAGTGACATTTAAACAAAGAGAAGGTCAGTTACATGTTGTGACTATTAGAGTTTCCACATCTTCTCTCTCTCTCTCTCTCTCTCTCTCTCTCTCTCTCTCTCTCTCTCTCTCTCTCTCTCTCTCTCTCTCTCTCTCTCTCTCTCTCTCTCTCTCTCTCTCTCTCTCTCTCTCTCTCTCTCTCCTTTCACCATAGCTCTTGCTTCTGCTCCATGCTTCCACTTCAAGGCTCACTCACTCCCTTCAATGGCATGTAATAGGGCTAATCAGATTTCTTTATTACATCAAATAGAGATCATTAAGATCAAGCTAGGAAAAATTTTAGATTGCAACAGTTCTAGTTGTGAAATTCAGATACATCAATAGTTTTGCAAGATATATTAAGGAATTTGTATTTTTGGGGGAGATTTTGAAAACCATCTTTAAAATAATTATTGTGGTGCGAGCACCCTAAAATGGCAAAGTACTTGGCTGGGAGAATGCAGAGCACTTGATCATAAAGATAATGATTGTTGCGAATCTGTTATCTGCCTATGTTGAGGATGGGATTTAGAAGTGATTCTTCAAAAATAAATAGCTTTACCAGCTTAAGGCCTTCCATCCACTTGATTCATTTGAGGTTGTTCCCAAGATAGCCAAGTTGATTGGCATTGATAAAGCAATAGACTTTGCTTCGCATCCATCGACGCTCTCGATATAATGGAGAAGGGTTATGTATGCACTCCAAGATCCTCATGAAGTAATCCCATCAATCAAAATCAAGAGAGTGCATCTCGAATATAAAATTGCGCAAAACATCAAGAATTTTTGCCAATATTTATTGTTCTAAAAGAGATTCCATCGATTGTTAGAGGTGAATTATATTTGCATCGAACATTTTCTTAAACAAGGTTGCAAACAAATCTTTTTATGCCTTAATTCAATCTTTTTTTCACTCTAATACCACGTAAGATGTACCTCCTTAAAAAATCCTCACGACACTATTTAGTGGTCCATCAAGATTATTTTCTAGGCAATGTCACTCAGTACTCTTTTGAATAACATGATGTTTGTTGCCTAGACTCTCTCAAGTCCACTTCACAATAGAAGGTCTTGGTTGTTCCCACAAGAATCAACCTAAATTTTGGGTTCTAAGTAAACTAAGGTCACCTATCCAAATTCACTAGCGTCGATCTTGGAGCAAGTACTTGTGCTATAGCGACTCATATTGCACTTGGTTTAATAAGAGTTTAAGAGAGAGAAAGCCTCTTAACCAGTAGGGGGAGAGATACCATTGTGATAAAATGGGTGGTTTTTTAATTTTAAAGTCTTTTGTCTCTTTTTTATAGATTTTTGAAAAAAAAGTATTTTTAGGTATTTTTGGAGAACCATGAAGGCATAAGAAACAAGATGTATTTGTGCAATTAAATATACTAAACGAAGATATTTCTTATCAATCCCATAGTCTCCCAATTATTTTCTTGAATTCGTGAATAATATAATTGAATGCTTCCCCTCCATTGTACTATCTCTCCCCTCCATTTTTGCACAAGATTTGCTATTCTCTATTTTCACTCAATGTCCTTCTATTTCATATTCTATATCAATGGAAGCTTCACATCCTCAATGTCCTTCCTATTCCATCATAGCAATGGAAGCTTCACATCCTTTGTATCCTTGCGCTTCTATCAGAGCAATCACAATATATAACAATTTTGATCTTGACAACAATAGGTGGATTCCTACTATCATTGTTGTGAGTACTTGGGTTATGCTACAAAAAAAGAAGAGGAGAAAATGTGGAAATGAATTCATTGACACTTATAAGGGATGAGTCAAGGATTTCAAGCTTGAAGGATCAAGGAAAAAAATCAAGGAGATTCTTATACAACATGCATATCTGCACTCAAAATTGTGCTTGTAGAACAAGTGATAAGAAAACATCTCCTTGTCTAAATGGCATACACTACATGCTCCAATGAGATCTACAAGACAAGGAGGAGAACAAAATTACACCCAAAAAAAAATATTTGATATAACTTAGAAGAAATATGCCAAAGAGTTCCTTGCCTCTCATTGTATGCCATCACAAGATATTGTACGAGGTCCGATTTACAATCTCTATACCACGGGCACACATCCACAAGGAATATTCTCTCTTGGATCAACACCGCGGACCATAGAGAATATATGATGAAAACCTTCTCTTGTAAATGAAAATGAAGGTTTACAAGAATTAACTACAAAAGCAAATAAATAGTAAGTTTCAAGCCCATTTGCTTATAAGAAAAGCATGTAAAATTTTCAAAGTTTATGATTTCAAAATATACCTTAAGACATTATTCATCACATGATCGTTGACCTCCTTATGAAGGTTTGCAAGGACACAAGTATCCTCCTCACTAAAGTGAAAGGCACTAAGCTACTTGTGCTACTGGTGCGGCCTTGTAAGAGGTAGCACAAAGTATGGGTCACAAGCATCTCTAGGGCCTCACAAATCTCCCCATGCATACTAATGTGCCTTTCTCTAATCTCTTGGGCCTCTCTCTCCTGGTGGGCCTCTATCTCCCCCGCCTCTATGTCCCTAGCCTCTATCCCACCCATCTCGCTTTGGACTTGGGTTACCCTCTGAGCATTTAGCCTTGTATTGTGTGGATGTGAAGGTCCTATAACACAGTCACCTTCACCTTTCTATTCTTTTTTAGGGGAGAGACCTCCAAAATTCCCTTTATTTTTTCATCACAGATGCCATCTCGCTCAACAATTTATCATATTTGAACCTAAGAAGCCTAAGGGATGTGAAGTTCCTTGGTATAAGTGTGATCTTCTATGCATGAGCTGCCAAAATGTATGCATCCTGAAAGAATTCAATAAGAAAGTCTTTAGTAACTTCATGTAGGCAATCTAGTATCGAGGAATGCCTATGGAAGTCCAAATTGCTCCTTTCTAATATATCTTTTACAATCCTGGTGATTGGAAATGGCAAGCTCATGGACATTCATAATCCTCCTTAGCTCCTTAAGGACGGAGGCATGCTCATTAAGCTCTATCTTGCAATGCAAGCATTCTCTACCCTAGTACTCAGTTCTTATTGCACACTCAGTCCAATGGTCCATCCCTACTATGCAATCTGTAGGTCTTTGAAAGATACACACCTCGTGATCTAGCTTGTTTTAGCCATGTTTATGAAAATTTACAAAGAAAATGTAAGAACTCCAAATAGAGAAAAGGGCAAAAAACTAGAAAAATGAAATAAAAGAGGCTAAACTAGCACAACACG
This sequence comes from Lygodium microphyllum, assembly GCF_053477565.2. Taxonomy (NCBI): domain Eukaryota; kingdom Viridiplantae; phylum Streptophyta; class Polypodiopsida; order Schizaeales; family Lygodiaceae; genus Lygodium; species Lygodium microphyllum. The sequence continues at coordinate 45,470,932 of NC_141153.1, read as the reverse complement.
GAGGGGGGAGGGAGCGTACATCAGGAGATGAAGAAGCTGTTAAGCAAATATTTCCTAAGAAAACAGAGGTACAGTCCCTAACAGTGGGCACTATAATAGGAACCCCCCTCCCTTGCATTTTTTTGCTCCTTCCACTAGGATTGAACAACATGAGGGGAGGTCCTCCTAATTTTTGAACCCCCTCTCCTTGCATTGTGCGACTCCTGCTAGGAGGATGATCGCACTATTAGAAGAGAGAGAGACAGAGAGAAGGGTTGGAGCAGCTGAAAAGAGTTGTATGCTCTCACTCTCCATTATCTTCATATTCCATAATCCATATAACTAAGGTGAATACAACACTCTAAGGTCTAAGGTCTGTAAGACCATTCACACCAATTACAGACCAACTTATTTAATGTCCACATGTGGTACAGCTAGAGTAGCTAAGTGTTGGGTACACATAACCTAAAGATAGTAAAGCTGAGCTCAAAGTCTTAACACTCCCCCTCAAGCTCAAGACAGCATCAGTACACCAAGTAGCTATCTCAAAACACTGAGCTTATCTTTACCCAAAGTCTTGGTAAAGATATCTGCAACTTGCTCATCCGTCTTCACATGCATAAGGTCTACTTTCCCTGCAAGAACCATCTCTCTGATAAAATCGTAGTGTACCTCAATGTGTTTAGTCCTAGCATGATACACTGGATTTGTTGCTAGTAGTACACTACTAAGATTGTCGCATAACAAGGTCACTAGAACATCCACCTGTATGTCCAAATCAGCCATAAGCTTGAACAGCCATGCAATCTCACATGTTTCCAATGCAGCACCCTTGTACTCTGCTGCCTCAGTGCTAGAAAATGCAACCGTAGGTTGCTTCTTGCTGCTCCAACTAATCATTCCACTTCCAAAGCCAAAAGCATAACCACTCATAGATCTGCAATCATATAAGCATCCTGCCCAATCTACATCTGTGTATCCAACTAGTGTCAAGGGCTTATCTTTCACATAGAACAACCCATAATCTACAATGGACTTAACATATCTCATAATCCGCCTAATAGCATCCAAATGTGGCTTTTTGGGCTTCTGCATGAATTGACTTATGAGCCCAACTGCTGCATAACGCAAGTTTGGCCTAGTGATAGTCAAGTAGATCAAACTACCAACCATCTGCCTATACATAGTCACATCATCAATTTCAGCTCCAGTGCTAATGTCCAACTTGGCATTCTGATCAAGAGATGTATGCAGTGGTTTACATTCAGCCATGCCATATTTCTTCAGCATTTCCATGGCATAGTGTTCTTGCATCAGCCATAAACCATTTTCAATTTTGATCACCTCAATACCTAAGAAATACTTTAATTCACCTAAGTCTTTCATGTCAAATTCAGATTTCAACATTTGCATAATATGCTATATCCCAAAGTCATCATCACCTATGATTATCAAATCATCAACATAGATAACCAGCACTACCAAACCTTTTTTTGTCTTTTTCATAAACAAACTATGATCAGCCCTGCCAACATTAAATCCCAAACTCTACAAGTAACTAGTGATCCTTGCATGCTAGGCTCTCAGAGCCTACTTCAAGCCATACAATACTTTTTTTAGTTTGCTTACATAATGCTGAAAATTAGGGTGTATATACCCTTCAAGCTGATCCATATAAACATCCTCTTTCAAGTCACCATCGAGAAAAGTGTTTTTCATGTCCATTTGCTACAATTTCAAGCCTTTAGCAGCAGCCAATGCAATCATTGTTTGTATGGTTGCCATCTTGGCAATAGGGCTGAATGTTTCCTCATAGTCTAACCCAAACTACTGAGCATATCCTTTAGTGAATAGCCTGACTTTATACCTCTCTACATTGCCATGCAACTTGCATTTAATTTTGTAGACCCATTTGCAGTCAATGGTCTTCTTTCCTTCTGGCAGTGGCATAAGATCCCAAGTACTATTTTCAGCCAAAGCATCTATCTCCTCATCCATAGCTGTGCAGCAATTTTTATCCATCACTGCTTCAGCAAATCTAGCAAGCTCTTTGGCCTCTATCACCTTTGTCATATAAGCAAAATGCTTTGCAGAGTAACCATTGTAAGTCATCCTATCCATAGGGTACCTGACTCTCTGTGATCATCTAAGATGTGGTCCACTACTCGATTCCCCTCTCTCATGAGACAGAATGTACCTATTCTACCTAATACTAGGTGTATGCAATGTTGGAATACCAAGCTCAGTGTCTAGACTGTTATCTGAGTCATAACCTAAAGTCATCGTGCCAGGTGTCATCACACTAAATGTATCATCAATGACTTTTTTTTCCTTTGATGTCCACCACATCATATCTCCCCCTGACTAACATAGTGGTATCAGTGGACGGTGAGCCAAAGCTCCTCAATCTCCCTGTCCATGGAGATAATGTCGTATCACTAGGGCATGTGACTGCAGTACTCTGCTACAAATCTACTGTAGAAACATGTGTAGAAGGCATATCCGATGGCACTGTAGCAGGTGATGCATACCAAGAGGCCATCTCATCAAAGATGACATCTTTACTCACTAATATATCCTGAATAGAGGGATCATAACATTTATATGCCTTCTTCTCTTGCAAATATTCAATAAAGACACACTTATGTGCTTTCAGATCAATATTTTTCCTTTTCTCATCAGATATGTGCATATAAGCAAGACAGCCAAATACTTTCATGTGACTGACATCAGGCTTGTAGCCATACGGCTTCTCAAATGGTGTCATCTCATGAATACCTATAGCGGGAGTCCTGTTCAAGATATACATGGCTATCATAATAGCATCAGTCCAACAATAGAGTGGCATACTCTTCTCATTCATCATTGCCCAAGCACCTTCCATCAATACCCTGTTCTTTCATTCAGCTACCCCATTCTGTTATGGAGTATAGTTGCATGTAAGCTGCCTACGTATGCCATTTTCAACCAAAAAACTGTCAACAAACTCATTTGGCACATACTCCCCACCGCTATCAGATCTCAAGCAAGAGATGTAACAATCAAATTCCTTTTCAACCTACTTTTTAAATTGCTGAAAAACAGCAAACACCTCATCCTTTGTTTTCAATATATAAACCCAAGTACAGCACCTGAAGTCATCAATAAATGTCACATAACACATAGAGCCTTCCATGGATGCATTATGGGCTAGTCCCCTACACATCAGAGTGAACTAATTGCAACGGTCACGTACTATTTCTTACATGCCTAACATGGCAACCTTGACTATTTACCAAATTGGCAAGCATCGCAGACATGACCAATATCTGTATACTGAAACTTGGGTAAACCTATCACAGGCTGTTTCTTCTGCATCATTTGTAGTTGCTGAAGATTAACATGTCCCACTCTCTTATGCCATATTTCTAAGTCTTTAATTGTGCCCCAAAGCCATGGGCAAATATTGCCGATTTTAGATGTGGCAAAGTGGCATCAAGAGTAAACATCCTATCATTCCTATGACTGCAAGCAATCAATTTGTGGCCATTGCCACACTCCTCAATAAAGCATCCATGCTTGTTAAATCGGACCTGCAAATTCTGCTCAGTCATCTGACCCACAGAAAATAGATTTTTAGTAATTGATGGGATATGCAATACATCATGTAAGTTCTGCTTCTTGCCATCATGGAGTACCAAAGGTACTTTGCCTTTATGTTCTATGCTATGATGCATGTCATCCCCTGTGCATACATAGCCATTCTTCTCATGCACCATATCTGTAAACTAATCACCATGAGGTGACATATGATTTTATGCCCCCAAATCAATGTACCAAATTGCATTCTCATGAGACTCCTCAGCAGCCATGTCTTTCACATATGTATGGCAAACAATCTATCCCAAGATGCATGTTATGTCTGACTGGACATTGCATAATGTCCATTCTGTTTGCCTCTTTGATTGCTCTACTTCTTCTAGTAACCCTTAGCAATATGACCATACTTTCCACAGTAGTGACAATCCTTATCCTTATTAGGATTGTCAAATGGATGTTGTTGCTGCCAGGAGCCTCTGCCTCTAGGGCTAGATCTCCCCCTGCCTCTAAAATTTCCACCTCCTTATGCAGTTGAACCCTATTGGTATTATGACCATGGGATATATTTTGCTAGCCTCCTTTGCCAGAACCATAACCTCTACCATGGCTACCACAGCCGCATTGATTCAAATAAAATAAAGCATCCTTGTTCTTGGAGCAATCCAAGTTTAACCTCTTCATGAATAAGCAATGCAACCAGCTCATTGAAATCCGATATTTCAACCCACACAGAGATGGAAGTATCAAATGACTTATATTCAGATCCCATACCATTTAATGTCACTGCAACCATGTCTTCATCCTCAACACGTGTGCCAATGGATGCTAGCTGATCCACAATAGTCTTAATCTCTGTGACATAATCCTATATAGATCTACATTTTCTCTCCATGTTATTGAATTTTTTCTTCAATTGTATCTTCCTACTAGCACTGGTAGTTGTGCCATAGTACTTGATCAATATGTTCCATGCATCTACTAGTGACTTGTAGTTCATGATCTACATTACCATAGCATCCAAGATACACAAAGATAACCAGTGTAGCACCCTGCGAGCTCTTTCCAACCAAGCTCGGTGTGCTCGTCTTTGATCAGTTGTAGGATTTCTCTCTGGAATTTCAGGTTCAGCTTCAACACCTGTCACCAAGTCCCAACATCCTTTTCCTATCAGGAAATTCTCCATGCAGAACTTCCATATGGCATTATTATTGCTATCAAGCTTTTCCCCCACTATCTCGGTTATATTGCCGGTTCTGTCTGCATTTGCCATGTTGCAAACAATGCCTGACTACCTACAAGCCAACAAGTCTAACTGACTAGCTGTAGTCTTTGATTGTTTATGATAGTTTTCTACAACAAATTCATTGTTGAAACCAGAGTATTTCATCCCCCTAACATCTCAAAACAATGTGGTATAACCTGTAGGTATATCACTCAATACATAAACCATGTATATATTTTAATTCTATCTCATGCAACCTTACTGTCAGAGTACATACATGCAATTTAAAATATGTAAATTGTCAGTGACCAGCAGATTCACAACTAAAAATGATATGTATACACGTCATACATGCTCCAAAACTTCATAAACGTCTGCTACTACATCTAGCAGTCCAAATATGACCATACGGGCACAAATCAATGCATAACCAGTAAGTTCACAGATTACAGTCAACAAATATTCAGCAAAGCAATTTATCCAACTCCAAAATGTCTTCAAATCAGTTCATACATTTGCTTTAGTGCATCCGGGTCAATACATGACCATACATACAACCGTAGACACTATGTCTTCAAGAAGCAATGTCATGGACTACATTCCATGCTCGTAATCAGCCAAGACACTTTAAATGCATTTGTTTTCAACTCTAGACTTCAATTTTTAGTAGCATTCAATGCTTGTCCTAATTCTTTAAACATTCCCAGACATATCCCAAACCATATATTTGATAGGGACCAATCAATGTCATGTAGTGCTTCAAGCAAGGACCATGTTTGCTATCCACAATTTTATGACAGTTTTCAACCTGTAATTTTTGGATCTGTAAATGCATTCCAAAACTAAATTTTTAATCCTTTTAATCATGCCCAAGTGTACACGGTATTACCCAGACATTCACCCAACATTCTAGATAGTCATATCCATCATTCCAAGGCATGTATGCATCAAACAGTGCCCTGTATTGGTTCTAGAAATTTTAGGACAGATTTCAACTTGTCAAATACTTCCAAATCTGAGTATTTTCTTCAAAAAATTGCAACTCAAATGCATAAGCCACAATACATATGTCTTCCAGGAGGATGTATCTATACTTCACTGATGCTTTCTGAGCATGGCATAGAGCTCCAAGATCATGTCAAGGCAACATACATGCTCTGTATTCTTTGTTACCAGCAGTTCAAGACTTAATTTCAGATTTATACATTCATGTCTCAACTCATAACTGAGCCCTCTCCAGGGCATTTGCATATAGCAATCTTCAAGCACCTTTCAAAGGGTATGGGCCAGCACTTAACCACTTACTAGCCACTTTATGTGGTGTCTTTGCAATCATTGAGGTTCAGCCCTGCAGCAGACATAGTTCACGCAGCCTGACAGGCGGCTATGTTTGCAGCAAACCAGCAGCACATGGTGCTCATTGACAACTTATAAGTGCTCAATGGAGCCTTGGTGCACTCCCAAACAAGCCACACACAATGCTTGAGCAATGGCAAACTCAATGTCTCAATGCATACCTTTCAAGAACCAATGGCAGGCTGCTTCTCTTCTCAAATACTCTAGCCTTCATGTTCTTCAGGTCTTCTTCACGACCTCTTGCTCCAAAGAGCCCATTCAAGATGGCTCTGATACCATGTTAGAAGAGAGAGAGACATAGAGAAGGGTTGGAGCAACTAAAAAGAGTTGTATGCTCTCACTCTCCATTATCTTTACATTCCATAATCCATATAACTAAGGTGAATACAACACTCCAAGTTCTAAGGTATATAAGAACATTCACACCAAATACAGACCGACTTATTTAATGTCCGCATGTGGTACAGCTGGACAAGCTAAGTCCTGGGTACACACAACCTAAAGATAGTAAAGCTGAGCTTGAAGTCTTAACACGCACAACCTGGCAAGGGGGGAGGGGGGCTCCTAATTTTGGGACCCCCGTCCCTCCCCACATTGTGTGGCTCCTACTTGGGGGACCGCACAACACGAGCCCCCCCTCCCCACCCTCGAATGGGAGAAAGCTACAGAACATGAGGGGCCTCGTAATTTTGGGACCCTCCCTCCTCACATTGTGCAAGTTCAAGGGGGTTTCTTTGGATCCAAACAACATGAGGGGAGGGAAATCCAAAATATAGAAATGCCCCCCTTGTGTTGTGCAGGGCTTCACTAGTAGGAGAGACTCACTATAGATTAGCACTGAGAACATCCGAGATGATGTTGCTATGGAGGTCCGAGAGGTGCACAACATGCGAAATGAAATTTTGCCTTTCAAATTCAGGCTATATAAGGCGAATGCATGTGCTAATGTCAATCAATGCCACATCAATAAGAAACGCTCACCCGCATGTGGAAAGATTAATGGTGCACATGTGTCACATGTCCACCACCAAGGTCACTTCACACATGTGGAAATAATTTCATATGCACCCACCATGTGTGCAATACCCACCAAGGCTATAAAGGCCCGAGCGAGGGGCACATCTGCTCCCCCATTCATTCTCTCTCTCTCTCTCTCTCTCTCTCTCTCTCTCTCTCTCTCTCTCTCTCTCTCTCTCTCGGCTCATGGTGTGCACCTGCTCTCTTCTCTTCCTCTTGCTATCAAAGGCCCGCCCTCTTCTCTCCCTCTTGCTATCAAATTTTTTTCCTCTTTCTCTCCTTCCTAGTCCCCTCACGTTGTGTAGGTCCCTCATGGGGGGAGGCCTCAAGATTCTTGCACCCACCACATTGTGTAGTCCCCCCCCCCAAGGGTCGCGCATAATGCAAAGGGGGGGTTGAGGTTTTACATCCCCACTCCCTCACATTATGTGGTCCCTCCCCCCATACACACATGCAAACACAATGCAGAGGGAGCTCAAGAGCTTGCAAGGAGTAAAGGCACTCCTAACACTCCTGCACAAGAGCCTAGAAGTAGTGAGGAAGTAGTGGAGGTAGTCTTGAGGATATGCTTCTAGATTTTCTTTCTCAAGTGGGATAATAGCATCTTTTATATCTAGTTATTGCGTGTGTTTTCTATTACTACCATTGTGTAGGAATGGATCAAGGCATCAGGAGTCTACCTTGATGAATAAGAGGCCATGTTTGTGGAGCAAACATCTACTAGAGAGGTTCATATTGAGGGCCTTTAGCATGTTCATATAACCAATTTCTTTGCCTTGCACACAATGAGAAGTGTCATGTCATTGAGTACTTTCATGGGTTTGTTTTCTTTTTGAATGTGTTGCTAGGGGATGAAGGGAAAGAGTCTTTCCAAGACACAGAACATATACAACATCTTGTTGAAGCAGAGATTGATGAGGTGCAAGAGGTCTCCTAGCTAGTAGATGTGGCTAGTGAGAGGGAGCAAAGTGCACAACTTAATGTTGAATCTTTGAGAAGGGAGAACACAAAGATAGGTTCTACTAATGAGCAAGAGGCTAAGGAGGATGATGGTCAAGTTCCTCCAACTTTCCTTATTGGTGGTGAAAGGCAATATGTTCTCTTGACTGATATCCAAGCCCTTGTTAACATTAGGCAGGACTGCTTGGCCATTATTGCATAGAATCTTGAAACAAATTCTAACTTTATTGTTCCAAATTGGGATAAGTATGTGCTTGTGGATTGAAATGTCAAGGAAATGGAATACTACTCCATAGAGAGACTTTGAGTATGATATACAAGGATGCACTCCAATATGAATCATCACTTCCTTCTGAGAAAGAGTTCAAGGCAATGCAAAAAAAAGTGAACGTATCTCACTTGGGAAAATCTTGACTCCTAAGTCTTTCCAAATCAACCAATCAAGCATTCAAATTTGGAGTGAGAAGTTTCTTATTTTAGATGAAAATTAGAAGGTTAGTTTCATGGACTATGTTGATTTGGATACTATATTGATTTGCACAAGAATTTCACAATAATTCATTAGGTATATTTGCTATTTTTCAGCTTGTCATGTACAAGGATAGGTTCATTGTAATGCATACAATAAAGAGAAGGGAGGTTTAGGCAAGGACTCTACCTTGGGCCATTATATTAAAGACCTCACCTTTCCAGAGTTTGTTGTTTTCCATCATAAGTTCTTGAGTGAATGTAGAGAAGATGACGTTTTTGGAGAAACAGGAAGCTCTACGAATTTTTGGTCAAGGCCTTAGTATGCACGTACAATGTGGTAAATATCACTTATTGTATGCATCATTCGGCCTGATGAGCAGGACAAAAGATCTAAATGTGCTTGCAAATTATGGAAAAAGGTGCCTACTTAGAACCAGATCAATTCCACAAATTAATCAACAATCTTTAAAAGAACTAGAGCAACAATTACAAGATGAAGTTGGGCCATCTTCAAAGAGGCCGTGATGAGAGGAGTGAGCTTTAAGCATTGATTGTATTGTCACTTTACTCGAAAACAGTGGTTTTTTTTTAATTGAGATGTATTTTTATTGTGTAAAAAGATCATTCCAAACATTGATAAGTGTTCCCTTGTGTCAAAATTTCTCCAAAACTTCTCTTGTATTCATTTCATTGTGTATGGGCTTATGAGGAACTGTTGTTTATGGGTATCTAAGCCTTTCCTTGTCTTTGTCTAGTTTGTCGCCACACAGTATGTCTCATTGCTGCATTAGAATTCTCCCGTGATTCCTTTCTTCTTTGTCTCTCCAAATGTTGCATTACTTTGTTAATTTCAAATGTTCTTAGTGCTTCTTTTCTATTAGCTCTATGGACAAGATTTCTATAGGTCCATTGGTGTAATTCTTCTAAACTATTAGCTTTCTCTACTCCTCCATTGTGTCTTGTATGGTTGAAATAGCCTGTATGAGCTTGCTAGTGGGTTTTCTCCATACCTTGAGTTGACCATACCGATAGACTATCATATTCCTTAGCAAACCAAAGAATGTGATTTTATATAATGTGATGTCAAAGCATAAGAAAGTATGCCAGATCAGTGTCGCATTTTCAATTAAGAGGCTATTCTTTATCAAACACCATGAAAACAATGTACCATATAGTGGGTAATGTGCTGATCTTAACCATTGACTTTTAAAACTAATGTTGTTTCAAATCCCTGATAGTCATGTGAGTTCCATACTGTCATGTCACAAAACTTAAAGATTATATCTAAAGATCTCCAAACATTGGCCTTGCGCGATCATGCCTCATCACTATTAGCATGGTCCACAACCACATTATGGATGCACTTTCACTACTATTAGCATGGTCCACAACCGCATTATGGATGCACTTCCACCTATTGAATTGAATTCTTTAAGTGGACTATATTTATTGACGAGGATTATTTGAGGGTGGTATAGATAAAAATCTTTGTGCTTTCACACCTCCAATGGAAACTTTTGTTGGCATGTCTCTACCATCCTTTGACCTTTTCTCATCCTTTTCAATCTTTACATTTCCACCATGCAAACCAATGTCTAATAATGTCTTCTCAAGTGTTGCAATCACCTTGGCCTGCGTAGACCTAGGTCACATTATCCAAGCAAAACATATATACAAGAAAAGTAATTTCTTGATGATTTTGCATAGATGCATTGTGCAGATATGGACTCAAGACAAGGGAATATCTAAAATTGCTCTAAATTTTGGATCTTTGAGGTGCCTGATGGGTGCCCTTTTCCAATTCTTTTTGTCGAGTTCCTTTGCGGCATACATGCAATATATGCATGGGCTCTTCGAATTGGCCCCTTTTTAGATATTGTACATGCACTTTAGAGTCTTCAAATCACCTACAAGATGCCACTCTACTATGAATCTTCCCAACCCTTCCACATCTAAGAATCTCCCATTCCTTTGCTCACTAAATGATTCAGGGTATATTCATTTTATTAAGAAACCAATACAAGGTTTCAAAATTCTCAGACATAACCTAGAATATACTCATATTATAAGCATGTCACACACCCACACTATTAGCACAAATAAACTTCCAATATAAATATATTGCTCACCTCAACGGATCCTAGAGAGGATATATTATTCTTTAACTAGACACTAAACCATTTTGGATCTTTGAAATTGTTGGATCAAGTGCCATGTTCATCAGGGTGATGGTGACCCATTCTAGCTTTGTATCCTTCACAATCTGGCACTCATCAAGCTTGAGTAAAAATTTTAGGACACCATCACATTCTTCTAGAGCCACCTCAAATAATTGAATAGAGCATGATTGTAAGGCCTCCAAGTTGTAAAATAAATTGTTGTATTTGTTATAAACCATTGCCTCCCCTGTTGCTCCATAATGTGTATATTTGATATGAAATGAAGCTCCTAGGATTTGTAGAACTTAATCATTCACTTGTTTTCACATTCTTTTAAGTGATGTTGGGTTTGGAAATATTGATCCATGTAGCTTAAATTCCTTTATTGAAGAGATTTGTAAATAGTTATGTATCCCTTGGCTAGATATACTTGCCTCATCCAATAAAGCCTACATATTGCTAGCTAAGTTGGTTTCCTCTCAAGAAGGCCTCAATCTCCTATTGTGTAAGCTTTTGATACTTTGGATCCTTCATGATCTCTTTGATAGCTTCCTTATTAAGGAGCATTATTATGTGTTCAATCAAAACCTCCATGCTTGAAGCCTTTTCTTCAATAGGTTGTAGGATATCTCTATATTCAGAATCAAAATGCTTAGTTATCATATGGTACGTTATAAATACTTTACAAGATGGAGAAAGAAGTAACAAAGAGCTTACTTACTTCATGTGTGTATCCTCTTCTTAATGCCACCACGTTTAACTTCATATCTTGAATATTTCAAAGTTTCTTACACCATTTGTGAACCCCCAATATTGTTTCTTTAAGCCTCAACTAATCTCTTTGTTTCTCCGACTCTAAAATAGTCTCCTTGTTTTGCTATAGTTTGTGCTTACATTGCTCTAATGTTAGCCTCAAAGAGGCATTCTTCTTCTCTAACAAATATCTTTCTAACTTATGTGCATTGCTAATGGCATCCAAATGTTATGTTATGTATCCTAAGTGGCCATTATAACCATTTCCAACAAAGCTTATTGAGGATGCAATTTTCCTCAACAGATATATGGAATTATGCAAAGGATCTTTTGGATACAATTTTCCATCATTCCATAGATCTATATTCCTCTTTCCTTGGAACCTACACAATTCTTTGGATATAGAAGACATGAGATAGGGTTTGTTTTTGTTACTCAATGGCTCATATTGGCTATCAAGCTCGACATGGAGATTACGTGCCTCTCTCCTATATCTCTTTGATGATGATTCAAGCACCTCCATCTTCATTTGTGATATTGATTTCACCTCAGTCATCTCCATTTTTTATGTTGATTCGGCCCCAATCATCTCCATTTGTGATGTTGATTCGGCCCCAGCCATCCCTATTTGTGATGTTTGTGAAGTTGCTTCCAAAAAATGAGAGAGAATGTATGGAATGTTTCAAAACATTATTTGGTGGGCACAACTCAGGGCTTCACATTGTCTCTAGCTCATCTTTTGATAAAAAGAGACTACCTCATTGATCCCAATCAATCTAGATACAAGCCATCGAGTTTTAAGCATCATGCACTTAATTCCAAGAATTGGCCTCTAGACTCTTAATTGGGCTAATTCATAACTTAAAGGCTATGGGATAATTTGTGCATTCTTTTTAAAAATTAACTTTTTTAAATTTTTGTCATTTTTAATTATTTTTGAATTACCTCTCTCTGTGCTATAGTGGAATTCCTTACATGCCCAAACTTGAGTCCAAATCTCTCCTAATACTCCACTTTGCGTCCATCGACACTCTCGATAGTGAATTTCTTACAAGATCCAAGTCTCTCCTAATACTCCACTTCATGTCCATCGACGTTGTTGATATAGTGACAAAGGGTTATATATGCGCTCTAAGATCCTTATGAAGCGATCCTACCAATCCAAATCAAGGAATGCATCGTGGAGATAAACATTTCTTAAAACACCAAGAATTTTTGCTAATCTTCATTATTCTAAAAGAGATTCCACCAATTGTTAGAGATAAATCATATTTGCATCGAATGTTTCCTTAAACAAGGTTGCAAACAAATATTTCGATGCATTAATTCAATTTTTTTCTCACTACCACATGAGATGTCCCACTTGAGAAATCCTTAGTTGTACGATTTTTGGTCCATCAATATGATTTTCTAGGCAACAGTGCTCGGTACTCTTTTGAATAACACGAGGTTTTCTACTTAGACTCTCTCAAGTGGACTTCGCAAAACAAAGGGTCTAGGTCATTCCCATAAGAATCAGTGTAAATTTTGGGTTCTAAGTAAACTAAGGTCACCTAGCTACATTCCCTAGTGTCGATCTTCGAACAACTGTTGGTGTTAGATTGCTCGAACCAAAGCTATTGAACTTGGCTTAAGGAGAGTGAGAAATGAGAGGAAGAATGAGTACGTTGACCTCTATGCCTGTAAGATAAAGTCTCACTCTATTTCCCTAAAACAATACGGAGTCAAGGTTCTAATTTGATCTTATGTGGTCAATGTTTCCCTATACTCTAACACATCAAATTGTAAAGAAGCTCTCAACTTACTGAGACCACCCTATCTTAGGATAGATTCATCAAGGATCACACCCTTCTGCTTTCCTCAATTGGATAGTTTTTAGTTGCCTACTTACCTAACACATTTATGTTATACACATAAAATCATATTCCTTCATTTT